>NW_024534006.1:0-26403 GCF_016097555.1 Gigantopelta aegis | reverse complement strand
GATGGCTTAACCACGGCACCGCCGAGGCCGGTACTAGTGTTACAATGAACGCTAGCGATTGTAGTGTTGTTGACCATTTGTCTAATCGTCGACTATTGTTGATAATTTTTCTTCTATTAACAATTAGTGTAAACCTTGTTTCTTTTAGTGGGCAGGACGTAGCCCAGTGGTAAAAACGCCCGCTCGATGCGCGGTCGGTCTGGGATCGATCCCCGTCGGTGGGCCCATTGGGCTATTTCTCGTTCCAGTCAGTGCACCTCGACTGGTATATTAAAGGTCGTGGTATGTACTACCCTGTCTGTGGGATGGTGCATACAAAAGATCCCTTGCTGCTAATCGAAAGGAATAACCCATGAAGCGACGTCAGCGGGTTTCCTCTCTCAATATCTGTGTGGTTCTTAACCATATGTCTGACGCCATATAACCGTAAATAAAATGTGTTGAGTGCGTCATTAAATAAAACATTTCCTTCCTTATACAAGTGTGAAGTGCGGTCGGTGTGGAATCAATCCCCGTTAGACGGCCCAATGGGTTATTTCCCGTTCCAACCAGTGCGCCACAAGTGACATAAAAGCTGTGATATGCGCCACCCTGTCTGTGAGTTGGTGGATATAAAAAAAAGGATCCTTTCCAACTAATGGGAAAATGTAGCGAGTTTCCTAACACTATATGTCAACATTGCCAAATGCTTGACATCCGATAGTCGATGAGAGAGAGAGAGAGAGAGAGAGAGAGAGAGAGAGAGAGAGAGAGAGAGAGAGAGAGAGAGAGAGAGAGAGAGAGAGAGAGAGAGAGAGAGAGAGAGAGATATAGGGCGAGATAATGAATGAATAAATGTTTAACGACACCCCAGCACGAAAGACAGACAGGCAGAGAGAGAGAGAGAGAGAGAGAGAGAGAGAGAGAGAGAGAGAGAGAGAGAGAGAGAGAGAGAGAGAGAGAGAGAGAAATCGGCTATCGGGTTTCAGAAATCAAATTCATAACATAAGCCCAGCGTCATTCAGTGTACACTTTGTGACTAAATATATATATAATTTGTTTTACCCTTTGCTTTTCTTAACAAATGTTCCCCGGATGAAGCTGTTTTCTCCGGCTGTCGTAATAATAAGGTAGGAATTCATGCATTCACAATATTCCTAAAGAAATAAAAACATATATATATATATGTATATATATATATATATATATATATATATATATATATATATATATATATATATATATATATATATATATATATATATATATATATATATATATATATATACATACAACGAATGATATAAAATAAAATAAAAATATAAACAAATAAATAATGTTTGGTCAGGTACCATAAATATATTTTGCTCATATATAGACCTGTCTTCGAATTTGAATGGACTGCCACGTCTTGAGATTTCGATAACATTTTGCAAAGACTGACTCTCTCTCTCTCTCTCTCTCTCTCTCTCTCTCTCTCTCTCTCTCTCTCTCTCTCTCTCTCTCTATATATATATATATATATATATATATATATATATATATATATATATATATATATATATATGGTCTTATGTGAAAATTCGTTTTGCTTTAACAATGAGTTTAAAGTTCATTCATTAATTAGTCGTCGGCTATTTTCCAATAAAATAAAAGAAACAAACGAGGTACTGTTTTCAATGGAACTTAAAGAGTGCTACAACTGGTGTCGCAAATGCCGTGGTATGTACTCTCGTGTCTGTGAGATGGTGCATGTAAAAGATCGCTTGCTGGCAATCCAAAAGAGTAACCCATGGAGTAGCAACACGTGGTTTCTCTTTCATGGGGCGGGACGTAGCCCAGTGGTACAGCGCTTTGTGGAACGGGGCCCTGATTTATTCGACGGCTTTTAACCGTTGACATTTGACTTTTATGCACAATAGAAGAGATGCCGAGAAACGCACGGGCAATATATTTAAATGTATATAATCCATGATTTCTTAGCACTCTACATTATTTGTAACTATAGATAAATGGTGTGTATATCTTTAATTAATAATGTTAGAAATCATATAAAATCTTAATTTAAAGAAGCACTCTCCTCCTCAGTGTGAACAATGTCAGTGTACACTGTATGTGCGCCACATTTTGGTGGAGTGTAATCATCTTAAGTCAACGAGAAACCATATATTTGGCATACGAAATGTGTTAGAATCCTTTAAATTCCGCCCATAATTAATTTTAAAGTTTTTGAAACACTTTGATTTGTATACAACGTTTCAAAATATACTTACCTTGATATTTGTATGCTATTGCACTTTTCCCCACAGCTCTTTACACTGTGGTCTTACATAATTATATACATTTTATTCTTAATGTAAATAATATTTCCATATATTTACTTTTTCTGACAACCAATTAACCGACGTGTAATTTTGTGCTGGGGTGTCGTCAAACATTCATTCATTCATTCATTCATTCATATAAAGTCATACACATTTTGAAACCACACTAGCTCCCAAAATATTAGGGTTTTTTCTCTCTGTTTTCAGTAAATAAAAAGGTTTCAGCGTGATGTCGTTAAAACAAACAAAAAGCAAGACAAAACAAAACAAACAAAACAGTAAGAACTAAAAAACAAAACAATTAACTTTCTTATTCAGAGATAAACTTTGGGTGTTCATCGGTGTCATAAATATTTCTCCTGAAAATTATTGACATATTGCCTGTTTTGCATAGCGTACTAGTAATGCATTTCACACTATAAAAAAGTGTGTTGTGGTTGTTAAAACAGATGGCGTTGACACTAATATTCCATTATAAACGTTATCACTTCTCATTCAACGAACACTATAACAGAACGTTTCTAACTTAACGCTCTTTGATCAACATGAAGGCAACCACAATGATCGTCAGTTTTTTTTCTTGTACTGACTGCACACTGGCAATCTGCAGGTAACGTTTCTTTCTTTGTTTCTTCCTCCCTTCCTTTCTTTCTCTCTTTCTGTTTTTGTTTTTGTTTTGTTTTTCTCTTTTTGTTTTTTTGTTGTTGTCATTAACGGTTGTTTGGTTGGTTTATTGTTTGTGTGTGGGTTTTGCTTCTTGGGTATAATTTTATTAAACATTTACAATACACCATCAACACTTAAGCTGCAATCTTAGGTATAACTTGGATCATTAACCATTAAGAATATGCCACCAATCTTTAAGCTGAGGTCGCCTTCTCGGGATTTTGTCATCTACGTCATCCATGACAGCCTACATCTATCGTCAGATTCATCACGAAAATTAAAAAATAGAAAAAAGGCTTATTTACCAGTTATACTCGAATTTTTACTATTTAAATATTTACCATCAATATTAAAGCTACAGTCTCGGATATGTGTTCATTATTTAATCATTTAGAATACACCATCAAAACTAAAGTTGGAGTATTTGGTATATTTGAATTAATTAACCATTTAGAATGCACCATCAACATTAAAGCTGGAGTCTGGTATATTTTTGTTTTATTAATTAACCATTTATACTATACCATCACCATTAAAGCTGGAGTGTTTGGTATATGTTTTAACCATATAGAATAACCATCAACATTGAGGCTGAAGTATTTGGGGGGTTTTAAAATTGTTATTATTTAACTATTTAGAAATATATATATATATATATATATATATATATATATATATATATATATATATTGACTTGGAATTTTGACTTATGTTATTAGTAGTTATGTAAATTGGGAAATTTAATTTTAAAATTTCACAATTTTCAGATGCCAAATCATGTCAACATGGTTTTGTCAGTTACAAAAACAGGTGTTACTGGTTTTCACCCAAATCGGCGGACGCATCATGAACAGAAGTACAAGTAAGAAATGTAGATCTTTTTCATTTTACTTATGTTCTTCCCTATATCATAATATGACTAAAGTGTTTTATCCTGCTATCAATTTGCAGCATGGGATAGTTTGTGTAAATAATAAAAGGATACCATGTCACTGTTGTTGTTTCTAATGCTAAAGGCTTGAAGCGTGATTTGCAAAGAACCTAATTTTAATATTTCTTATTCTAATATGGTGTATTCTGGAAGATTTCTCTGATATCGTTGAACTGTCTGGGAGCTGATAAGTATTCAAACCAAGTGGTGTCAAAAGGTAACGAGTAATGTATAGTTCAAATAACATGGCTTCCATATTCGATTTATTTATATATTAAATATATGAAACTATTTTTTTTTCTTTCTGAACATTTATATTCAACTTGAATGACACCTCTTGGATTTAGCTCATTATCCATAAACGAGTTTTATCTAGAAATCCAACGAGCCCGACTTTGCAACATTTGAGCGAAATCTTAACACGTGTCAGACCATTCTATTTCTCTTAAAGACAGGTCTATATATGGTCAAAGTATATATACTTTATATATTTATAAATATATTTATGGTACCGGACCAAACATTATTTATTTGCTACTGGCTGTATATATACATATTTGTTTTTATTTCCTTCAGGGATATTGTGAACGCATGAATTCCTACCTTGTTAATATTACGACAGCCCGAGAAAATAGCTTCATCCGGGACATTTGTTAAGAAAAGCAAAGGGTAAATTTTACATATATATATTTAGTCACAAAGTGAATACTGAATAACGCTGGGCTTATATTTTGAGTTTGATTTCTGACACCTGATAGCCGATTTTTCTTGTCAGGTAACAATCTCTTGTTGTTATTGTACTCTCTCTCTCTCTCTCTCTCTCTCTCTCTCTCTCTCTCTCTCTCTCTCTCTCTCTCTCTCTCTCTCTCTCTCTCTCTCTATATATATATATATATATATATATATATATATATATATATGGTCTCATGTGAAAATTTGTTTTTTTAAACAATGAGATTAAAGGGACATTCCTGAGTTTGCTGCACTTTTTAAGATGTTATCGACTAACAGAGACTTTTTAACGACTGTAATTACATATCAAATATATTTTCCTGTATACAATATTAGTGGCTGTATATTAAACGCATTTCTGGTCGTTCTAATATTTGTGCTAGGTTAAATTTCATTTTATTTCATAAAATATACTTTTTCGTACGTACGAAATTATTTGAAGACAAAATCCAGTTTCGGCATCTTACAAATATTAAGACTACCAGAAACACATTGAATATACAGACACTGATATTCTAAACAAGAAAATATATTTAATATGTAAGTTTAATCGTAGAAATATTTTATTAGTCGGAAACATCTTATAATGGAGCAAACTCAGGAATGTCCCTTTAAAGCTCATTAATTAGTCGTCGGCTAATGAATGTCAGAAATTTAGTGATTCAGACCGACTGTCATCAGTTAAAGTTGTTTTGTTTAACGACACCACTAGATCACATTGATTAATTAATCACATGACTGGCTATTGAATGTTAGACATTTGATAATTCTGGCACATAATCTTAAGTCAAAGTTAGTTTTCTTTAAAGAAATAACTAAAGCACATTCCGAATGCACAAATCTATCAAGTTGACTGGCTCTAAGGCCGTCGTAGACAAATGAGTTTCAGGAAAGCAGCAAACGCGTCAGCCACATGAGTGAATTCGAAGTAAAATCTGTGTCAATTACTTACCAAATGAAATATAGGTCTACAAAATATATTCAAATGGAATAGCCACCAAGCACATCGTGAATTATGTCCTCTTGGCGACTGGGCGCCAGAAAGCAACTCATTGGTATAGCACTTGTCTCACCTACGATGGTTTTCCGTCTCCAACTCAGTACATCTAATACCGTCGTACGTACTGATCTCAAACCTGCATACACAAGAAGGCTTGTAGCAGCAGCGGATTTCTCTCTTTGTTGGCCAAAAGTTGAAATAAAAACGTATATTAAGTCCGACACAAATTTGGCGTAGGAGTTTGTCTCTCTGTGTTTTAATGTGCCGAGGTGTCGATGACAAATAACACCTTTGTGTGCCTTTATTTGTTCAGGTATATATTGTAAAAATGTAAGTACGATGCCACTCTTTCCAATCAATATGATAATTTGACCCCTAAAAAGGCTTGAGCAGAGAATGCTAAAATGGACTCTCCGCAGTTTTGTAGCCATTACAATACGGTTGTTTACTCAAACGTACTACTTCTTGGTGATAAAAACCATTGCAATGTTTCATACCCGTAGGAGTTCTTTGAAGCCCCAACACTTACTTTATTGTCCAACTTTATATATCAACTGACACAAAATGCTTATGTCTCAAACTCCCCCCCCCCCCCCCCCCTCCCCACCACACACACTATAATGTATGACCTCACGTCACATGTGCTTGCGAATCTGTTAGCTTGACCGGTAAATACATTTGGGATTCCCTTTGACACAATCATTTCAATTTTCGTTAGGTAATTCATTATTATTATTATTATTATTATTATTATTATTATTATTATTATTATTTTTTTTTTTTTTTTTTTTATTTATTATTTTTTTTTTTTTTTTTTTTTTTTTTTTTTTGGGGGGGAGGTGTATCTTGATGTATGCACTGAATTATTTAAGGGGATACATTGCACATAGAGCTACTACAAAAATTGGAATGACCAGAATGCGTTAACAATAGAAATATATTCATATATTGTTCATATTCCAAGACGTAAATATTAGTAATAGCATATTGATATTTGAATAATCCGAAGTTAAATTTCACTTCATTTCAACTTATTTTCATGTTCGTATCCAATTACGGTTCATGCACGCTGTCCTAGGCATACACCTCAGCTGTCTGGGCTGTCTGTCCAGGACAGAGGGTTAGTGGTTAGTGAGAGAGAATAGGGTGTAGAGGTCATACATTTACCCACTGAGTCGAGAAAACTAGCTCTGGGTGGGAACCGGTACCTGGCTGCGAACCCTGTACCTACCAGCATTATGTCCGATGGATTAACCACGACAGCACCAGTTGTTAAAACATGTTACAGTGGCTACGAACTGAGGGTAGTCTTTACATCATTGCGCTTATAGTTGGTATCACATAAATTTAATTTGGAATTTTGTTGTTGTTCTTGAATCTACTGTTTTAGAGGTGATCAAGTCCAAAGGATGCATGTTTCATATGAATGTTTAGCTCTGCCTCACATGGTGGAATGGCACTAGCATTTATGCCCTTCAGCTTCTCCAACGGATTCTTTGTCGTTGACTTTGGTCCATAACCCTTTTGTTGTTGTTCTTGCATCTACTGTTTTAGAGGTAATCCAGTGTTTTAGAAGTAATTCAGTTTTCATAATTTATTTATTAGGTAATTAGGTATTAAGCGATTTACGGGTTGAAGACCATTTTGAGTGGACGTCAAAGAAAGCACCTAAACCTGTCAAGTACCCCAGCTGGGATTACAATGAACCAAATAATGCATTTGGAGGAGAAAATTGTGCACCAATGCCGCGTTCATTTAGTTTTCATTGGAACGACAACCCTTGTAATACTCAACTGGGATTTATCTGTGAACAGAATTAATTTAGAGGAAATATTACCATAAGTTTAAATAAAGTAGGGTTTTCCTGTAATAAGGCTTGGCATATGATCGTGTTAAGTCATTTATATAACAGGCAAAATGGCAATATAAAATGGAATTCGTCTTTGATTACTTTAACGCAAGAAAACATATTATTGTATAACATTTAGTGAACTATCTTAAAATATCAGTATAATAAAAGTGTTATCAGTGAACATTTCACTATTTCACTCTAAAATGTGTTATCGTCACTGTAGAAAGTGCTATCTGCACTGTAAGAAAGCCGGAACTATTTTCCTGCTGGAATTTTTAAAATAAAGGTAAATTGCCAAAAGTTATATAATCAATAGAAAAGTTCATGTTTTTTGTCGCACATGATTTATATCAAGTGCGACTCGTGAGATATGATTGCAAACTTCACTCGATGAGATATAAATCAATTTTGCCGGGAAGCCGCCATTATTGAACTTTGATCAAGCCACTTTTAATTATAACTGTCAAAAATAAATAAAGAGTGTGTGACTCATAAATGGTTTGTGTTTATAATAGCGATGATTGATTATAGTAATATTTGAAACAAAGCGTATTACCGATTGTGTTGTAGTGATGTGATGGGTTAAGATACGTTTCGTACCCATTTTGTTTCGTCCCTAGACGATTCGTACACACTACCTTTTTATACCCAAGACGTTTCGTCCCCTGATCATTTAGGACACGTTTTATGTTTAACTGTACATGCATATTGTTTGGTCTGTCTTAGTTGTTCGCTTGGGGGATTTTAACTGCCCCTCCCCCCTCCCAAGTTTCATATGCTTACTGTGGGCACGGAAAGACAGTAATTAAAACAACAACAAACAACAACACATTAATATGTTCTTTGAAGACAAAATCCAGTTTGGGCTTCTAACAAATATTAAATCCAGTTTGGGCTTCTAACATATATTAAGACGACTAGAAACACATTGAATATACAGATATTGGTATTCTAAACAGGAAAATATATTTAATATTGTAGTTTAATCGTAGAAATGTTTTATTAGTCGGACACATCTTACAATGCAGCAAACTCGGGGATGTCCCTTTAAAACAAATTACGTAAGAATAGTGATTTTCCGATGATTGATTATAATCGAACATGTATCGGTTTTCCTCTACCCAAACCTTGTTTATTATTAATTGATTAAAGTGTGTATGGTGGGCACTTTCAAATACCTGTCTCAATCTGTGTCGTCCTTAACCATATGCCTGACGCAATATAACCGTAAATAAAATGCGTTGAGTGCGTCGTTAAATAAAACATTTCTTTCTTTCAAAATAAAGAGGTTTACCCAAACCAGTCGTCTCCCTTGTGTATTATTAATTTATTAAAGTATGCATGGTGACAATGATTCAGACTGACTTTATTCGGGTCAAAGGGGCGGATCTAGCTCAATCGTCAGAACGCTCGACTGAGGTGCTTTGGTCGCAGGATCGAACCTCATCGCTAGACCCATTTTCTGACTGGGTTTTGTCCCAGTCCCAACCAGTACCCTATGGCTGGTATATCAAAGGCCATGGTATGAGCTGTCACGTCTGAGGGAAAGTGCATATAAAAGATCGCTTGTTGCTAATGAACAAATGCAGTGGGTTTCCTCAGAAGACTACGAGTCCAGTTACTAAATGTTTGACCACAAATAGCCGATGATTAGCAAATCAATTTGCTGTACTGGTGTTGTTAAAAAACAACACATTTTAACTTTATTCGGATCAATTGATTATGACGGCTGGGATATTAATAGCTGTATGCATTGATGCATAATCAAATACAAATGGGGATACATTTATCGAAATGCAACATTACATGGGAACTCTTTTTATGTGTCCATATCCGGTGAATGTCCTGGCACGCCCATCCCGGTCTCGCCAGTGACTAATTCTGTGATAGGAGGGGAGGGATGAGTTGGAGGTGGGAAGAAGTTGGAAAAGTTAGTTCCAAGTAGAGATTGACATGTATGGTAAAAAAAACACCCCAAAATCCCATTAAAGTCTAAACAAAACGTTTGAACGCTCAACCAACGTTGAGCAATTTAGACGGATTGCCAAAAATAAAGGGCGTTATACTATTTATATAAAACAAAATAAATAAATAAAGTTTTTGAATGGCCAAAACGGTTTAGGTCTGACGAAAGTCCATAAACACCGAGGAAACGGTTCACAAATGAATGAATGAATGAATGTTTAACGACACCCCAGCCCAGCCCGAAAAATACATCGGTTATTGGGTGTCAAACTATGGTAAATGTAAACACAATGTGATGATCAACATCAATATAAAAATTCAATAGTTAAATTAAAACACAGTGTAAAGAACTGTGCAAAAATACAAATATCACAGATAGATATAATAAAAATTTACAATAAAACTCAGTATCACGTAAAAATTGTAATACAAGTTCTGGATGGAATCAAAAGGATTCCATCACAGTTCGTGGTCCAAATATATATTTTCGAATTTCTTTCAGAAACTGACACTCCACCAAAATGTGACGCACAGTCAGAGTACACTGACAGTGCTCACACTGAGGTGGAGGATCTTTCTCAAAATAAATGAATGGGTCAAATAGGTATGACCGATGCGGCACGACACAAGACTATTTCATCCTTCCTGCACTGTCTATAGGAGTACTGCCACTCTCCCAAGACTGGCTTGATAGCATGAAGCTTGTTCGCAACCTCACCGTCCGAATCACGTTGTCAAGTCGAAAGGATACATTGATTGATACTATATTTAAAATCAGTATAAGGTGCACCAACCCTGGCATGAGGCAAATCCAAAGCAGACTTGGCAGCTAAATCTGCCTTTCCATTACTCCTGATGCCAACATGGCTGGGTACCCAACAAAATACAATGTCTTTATTGGCAATAGATAAAAAGACCCACTTTCGTATCACCATCCCAATTAAGGGATGGTCTAGCTTCATATTACGTAAAACTTGGAGACATGAAAGTGAGTCAGTAAAAATAATAAATTTGGATGCTACTGAATCTTTAATTTCTTCTAAGGCGTTTATGACTGCCCAAACTTCAGCACTAAAGATTGATGCCGAGTCAGGCAGTCTTATGGAAGTGTTAGTGTCTGACGGAAAGACTGTAGCACAAGCCACATAATTCCCATCCCGTGATCCATCTGTATACACAGGAATGTAATTACGGTACTTGTTCTGAATTTCCATGAAAAACTGTTTATAAACAACAGCATCTGTACGATCATTCTGCAGATGTGAAAGATCAAACACAATTTTAGGTGTTGTAACATACCAACGTGGTAAAACAAAATATGGAGTTTCCAAAATGTCAGTTAAATCAATGTTGGAAAGCAACAAAAAACGCTTAACGCGAAGTCCAAATGTACGAATAGCATTTAGCCTTGCATGAAACAACTTCATATATTTGTTATCAAACACCGCATCATGTATTGGATGTGTTGGTAAAGATTTAATCTTGGCAGCATACTGCAGAGAAAGCTTGGCACGTCTAGCACCCAAACAAGGTTCATGCACATCAACGTACAAGCTCTCTACAGGAGATGTTCTAAATACACCAAGACACAGCCTACGTCCCTGATTGTGTATAGGATCTAGCATCTGCAAGTAAGACTTGCGTGCCGACCCATACACAATGCATCCATAATCAAGTTTTGAATTAACTAAAGATCTATACAGACGGAGCATAACCTTTCGGTCTGCTCCCCATTCCGTATTACCAATAACTTTTAAAATATTCAGAGCTTTTAAGCCCTTCTTTTTAACATGGGGCACACAAGATAGCTTCCTTTCAAATATAACCCCAGAAATTTAGTATCCTCCACAACTGGAATTGGATTTGTGTCCAAAAACAACTGTGGATCTAAGTGAAGACGTCTTTTCTGGCAGATATGCATACAAACCGTTTTTGCCTTTGAGAATCGAAAGCCATTGTCAGTTGCCCATTGATGAAGTTTATTCAAACAAAGCTGCAACTTACGTTGAATGATACTCATATTGGACGATCTGTAACAAATGTGATAATCATCAACATATAACGAGCAATCCACATAAGGTGATAAACACTGGGTGATGCCGTTGATTTTCACAGAAAATAGAGTTACAGACAGGATACTACATTGAGGCACACCCATCTCCTGTGGGTGAATGTCGAACAAAGTCGACCCCACCCGGACTTTAAAAGATCTGTCTTACAAATTGAGATAACAAAACAGGAAGACGACCTCTAAGGCCCATGCCATGGAGGTCGTTTACAATCCCATACTTCCACGTGGTGTCATAAGCTTTCTCCAAATCAAAAAACACTGAAACCAATTGCTGATTATGGATGAAAGCTTCCCTTCAAAACGTTTCAAATCTAACAAGATGATCAACCGTGCTACGTCTAGATCTGAACCCACATTGCACCTTAGTAAGCAATTTGTGAGATTCAAGATACCAGACTAGTCTACGATTGATCATGCATTCCATGGTTTTACAAATGCAACTTGTCAAAACGATAGGGTGATAACAAATAGGATTAGTTGGATCCTTACCAGGCTTGGGAATAGGAATGATAATTGCTTTCCTCCAATCAGAAGGAAAGTCTCCAGAAATCCAGATGTTATTAAAAATATTGAAAAGAACCATCAAAGATCATACAGGTAAATGCTTTAATAACTGATCATGAATTTCATCCGGTCCTACAGAAGTATCATGGGCTCTACAAAGAGCATCCTGCAATTTTTCCATAGAGAAAAGCCTGTTGTACACTTCAGCATTTTCAGATGAACAATTAATGGACTGATTTTCAGATTTAGTTCTGACAGATGTAAAAGCATCTGTACTGAAAGCAGAAGATGAATTATGAGAAAAATTGTCTGCCAATGTATTGGCCATGTCACAATGAGACGTGACATCCATATCATTGACAGACAAATGATGAACTGTATTACAGGATTCTTTACCTTTGAATTTACGGATCCTATTCCAGACAGATTTCACTGCTGTTTGTGAATTCAACTTGGAGACAAAAGTTCTCCAGGATGTTTTCTTACTCTGTCTAATCTCTCTGCGAGCCTTAGCCCTGGCAATGCGAAATGCATCCAGGTTGTCTGCTTTAGGTTCACGTTTGAACCGCTCAAGCAACCTGTTTCGCTCTTTGAATGCATCTTTGCACGTATGATGAAACCATGGTTTATTGAAACGCTTTGGCACTGCCGCAGTCTTAGGAATAGTTTCATCTGCAATGTCCTTCAAGATGGAAGTGAATAAAGACATGGGATCATCAGCATCAGTAATGGCAAATTGTTGCAGACCAATGTTGCACAGATGCTGAAACTGACCCCAGTTTGTCTTCGCCAACTTCCACCTTTGAACCCTTTCAGGTGATTGTGGTCCATCATTCTCCAAAATGATGGGAAAGTGGTCACTACCACAAGGGTCTGAACCAACTTTCCAGGAGAAATCAAGAAAAAGTGAAGGACTACAAAGGGTTAAGTCTATAGAAGTGAAGGAACCATTTGCAGAATGAAAATATGTATGACTTTTATCATTAAACAAAAGTAAGTAATTTTTGAGAATTAAGTCTTCCAATTGTTTACTTCTAATATTAATATCCTCGCATCCCCACAAAGAGTGGTGTGACGGAACATGCTGTTATCTTTTCGCCTGTGGCGATGTAATTGTTTTAGAGGGCCGTGTGTAGCTTGGTTACGTAATTAAAAAAAATAACCAGTTAGGAATAGAGTTGTAATTCCTTTATTAATTAAGTTCCCTTGGCAGCGTTTCTCAATTATCACACGTGTGTGTGTGTGTGTTGTATCACGGTGAAGTGATTAGAATATTGTGTAAACTAGACACCTAGTGATTAACTAATTAAGTGATTAGCTCTGGGTTGTTATTGTATTGTTGTTGTTAATTAACTACTGCAGCAAGTACATTTGTCAGTGTTAGAGTTAATACAGATTCCAAAGTGTATTGTGTTTTGTTGTGTGTCCTAGTGAACTAAACGTACTACATATATATATTTATATCAGATCTTATCTCTGATTACTCCTAGAGCCGGGCCTCTCGTGTAGTAACCTGCCCGATACAGAGAGATCTAATAGATATACAGTTAGGAGAGATATTTGGATAATTGTGTTTTATTCAGTTACGGGTATTATAGGATCCCCGTGACAAGTGGTGACCATTAAAATCTCCCATAATAATAAAGGGAGTAGGGAGATGGTCAATAAGACATTGAAAGTCCCTAGGATTAAAATGAAAATTATTACGAGGTGGCAAGTAAACGGAACATAGAGTTATAGTTTTATGAGCTGTAACCTATAGGGTGTATACTACCAAATCAAATCCCATAGACGACAATAATAACATATGTGGCTAAAACTCCTACCTGCAACGTATCAACCGACATAAACGCCACGGATATAAATACTACCACCCCTTACACTTAAAGTGAATCAGAAAAAAATGGGGGTCAAGCTGCTCGTTTCTGAGATAACGGGTAGCGTCTATGACTACCCTAGTTTCGCACAAAATTCGAGTACTTTTTTTTTACAGGTACCCCATACATGTTTCAAGCACAAGGCTACTTGACACATTGGTACTAGATGAAATAAAATTGCACTTTTTTTTTTACCCAGATGAAACTATTATTTTTTACAACCAACACACTCACATTTATAACCAATCACATGACTTGTGGTGTTCACATCTCTATCAAAAGTTCGGTGCACCTCGAACTTTGACCCAGCCGGAAGTTATTTGGTTTAGTACTACCTATACTGATAACATACATTTTTCAAAAAGTGTCCAGCTATGTGTCTTTATGACAACCAGGATCTGGTGTATTCTGACATAAACTGACAACCTCACTGAAACCGTTGTTTCTACAGTGCAACGTAATATAATGTACACCTCAAAAAGCATATATATTGCAACTAGTTTTATACAAATGCAATATGTCATATTAAACAACAAAATGTTTTAAAATTAAACTCCTGAAGATATTTACTTTCAGTTGGGTGTGTGTACTCAGGTATATATGTAGAGACAACAAAGATAGTCAGAGTACCTCTACCCCTTTAAAGAATTCCATTAAAACACATGCACTTGATTGACCCCTAGATTATGAAGACCTTAACAGGCACATCAAAGAAATATCAGTATTAAAAAAATACACTGTCTGAGGAAAGAAACACAAACATGACTGTACCTGTATGAAGTAATGACTTAATGTCCTGAACATTAGTGTTGGGAGGAAATCCTGTATGCTGGGTGTGGGTGTCTTCAAATTATCAGGTGTGGGAATTTCAAATCCATCGGCCATGCTGATTTTCATAATGAACCATCAAATCTATTGGCAGCCACCAATATTCCTGACTGTATTTTATTTATAGCCTACTGTAGTTGGAGGTTTTAATAGTTGTAATATCTGGAATAATGATGCAGCTTTAAAAATTTATTTTGATTAATTACTGAAAAAAACTATTTTTAAATGACAAAATTGCCCGAACATCTATTTTCTTGCATTATTTTTTAATCCGGATGAATACAATATGTACATTAGATGTATTCCTACAATCTGTAATCCAGCATTTTATTTAGCTAGTAACATTAGATAATACAGCTTTAACAATAAAATAAATTATCAACTTAATCCAGGGCAGATAATCAAATCTGAAAAAATTGGTTCTGAATCTAGTATAAACTCAAAATGTTTTTCATGAGAGCTAACTAAGTGATTATTAAGAAAAAAAAATGATCTGGAGATCTAAGCATATGTTTAACAACCTTATTGTTATGTACAAATAAGAACAGAAGGCACAATAGTGACAACAAATTTAATTATGTTTTTGGTAAAGTTTTTCTTCAAATTTACTTTAAATTTTGCATAAAACTACAAATTTGTCTAAAATATAACTTAGCACCCTATGAATATGTCAAAATGACAATAAAAATCAACTTCTTTACAAATTTGAGTTTTCAGAATTTCATACATAAAAAATTAACAATGTTAATGGAAACTAAAGACATTAACCCACTATTGGCACATGCTATTTTTAATATAAAAATAAATTGCTATTAAAATCTTAATTCAGGTTGCCTATATATAATACCATATTTAAGAGCAGTTGTATATGGCAAGTCAAATACCATGTAAAAAGAAATTATTGAAATCTTTACAGTATGAATTATAGGCCAAAACCAACATTTCTTCAGTGCTAACTTTGATTCAAACTCCATTCAGAGCCATGTACAGAGATTATTGTCAAGGTCAAGGTCATTGTGAACTTCCATGATCGAGTGATGGCTAATTAATCAACCAGTATAGTTTAATTAAATAAAATGACAAAATCATAATATTTTTTATTATGCACTGAATATGTGCTATAGGGTGTATACTACCAAATCAAATCCCATAGACGACAATAGTAACATATGTGGCTAAAACTCCTACCTGCAACGTATCAACCGACATAAACGCCACGGATATAAATACTACCACCCCTTACACTTAATGTGAATCAGAAAAAAATGGGGGTCAAGCTGCTCGTTTCTGAGATAACGGGTAGCGTCTATGACTACCTTAGTTTCGCACAAAATTCGAGTACTGTTTTTTACAGGTACCCCATACATGTTTCAAGCACAAGGCTACTTGACACATTGGTACTAGATGAAATAAAATTGCATATTTTTTTACCCAGATGAAACTATTATTTTTTACAACCAACACACTAACATTTATAACCAATGACAGGACTTGTGGTGTTCACTTCTCTATCAAAAGTTCGGTGCACCTCGAACTTTGACCCAGCCGGAAGTTATTTGGTTTAGTACTACCTATACAGCCACAACTTGTAAATTCGTAGTTAATGTTACTGAACTCTGAGGAATGTTTTCATTAACAAGAATGGAAACACCCCCAGATGCTCTATTTTCAGTTTCTTGAAATTTATGATAATATGATCATGGTAATATGATCAGTGTCCTTCAAGAACGTTTCCTGAAGACACACTGCAAGAGAATTATGTTTTTGAATTAAAATACTTAATTCATCAAAATTGGGCCTAAACCCACGACAGTTCCGCTGTAGGAATGCATTTGCCATTGGGTGGAAGTATGGGGTTTATTTTGTCCTTTTCCTCTGCCCTAGGTCATGATGGCTTTTGTGACTAAGAACGATCCTGCGATGAATCATCCATGTCATCACAAACATCCATCGACAAAGGATCAAAATGGTTATGTAATGGGACGGATCTCTGCTCAATCTTCTTCATCCGTCCCGAAGAACAAATGTTATTACTTTTAGTGTCTTTTCCTGTCTGAGGGACACTAGGACCTGGCATCCCAGTTTTCAACCTACTTGATGGATTCTCAGAATCCAAACACACTTGAACTGACTTAAGTTCTTTCTGTTTTGCAACATCTTTCTGTCGCTGAACCTGTTTCGCTGTCTGCTTTTCAGCCTTTTCAATATCTGAAAGTTTTTTTATATTTACTTTCATCATAACGCCATGTTAAATATGTGTTGACTGCCACGCTTCTGGTAGAAACTGCAGCCTCCACCAGTTTCCTGACTTCAGGAAAAGACAAGTATTTTTCAGCTTTAACCTGTTGAACCTGTTTTGCCATCTTCCACCTTGCACACTCTCGCGAGTATGCAAAGTGACTTCCCTTGCAATTGATGCAGTTGATGTCATTATTGCGTGACTTGCTCTCATGATCAGCCTGACCACAACGACAAGTATTTTGTCCATGACCATACTGCTGACACTTAAACCAACGCAAGGGATTTGGTATGTAAGGCTCAACAGGTATATTTAAATTCCCAGCCTTAATCGACTGCGGAAAGATTGGTTTTCCAAAAGTTAGGATAAAGGTATTCGTAGGAACTAATTCATTATGCCTACGAACCTTAATCCTCTTAACACCAGAAACACCCTGTAATGACAAATTGTCACAAATTTCGTCATCACATACACCTCCCAAGTCACGAGACCGGTTCACCCCCTTTGATGTGTTTAGGGAGGAATGTGGCGTTACAATGATACGGACATTGCAAACACAGCGATCCATTTTGACAGATTTAGGCTCGCCAGCTAAGCCAACAAGACCTTTCTGTACTTCAAAAGGTGATAACCTCTTCAAGGCTCCATCATCAGATAAACTGATGACCAGAAACCATGGCCAGGAATCTGACGTTAACACCTTCGATTTTTTAACTAGTGACACATTAGTCATAGATTCTTCATCAGATGATGAAGAATCTGAAACCTCGGTGTGGACCCTTTTCAGGGTCCCATCAAGTGTATTAGAATGGTTTGAAGCCATAATGTAGGGAGAAAAGATTCATCAACCATGCTCCCCATCCACCACGGAGTCCAACATGGGGACATGGAGCTGCGGATAACCAGCAGGCAGCCATGCCAGGGATACATGGTTGATATACTCCGGCAATGAAATAATCAAGCACCTGATTGACCCTAGCCACCGCCCCAAGAGCAACAAATACAAAAGGTAACTAAAACATTGTTTGTTCTTGGCTACTATAAACAAAACAAAGGTTGCATGCTCTCGAGCTTGGCGTGACGAGCCGATTGATCAGGCCGGGCCTCCCTGACCACCCGTATGGCTGAACTACAGGCCAAAGTGATGTGTTGCCAGACAACATACCCGCAGATATGCCCCCAACTCAACCACCAGGATCCCATCATCCAGCATTACGGGATGCTCCTCACGGCCAACAAGGTGCCCCAAAAGGGGAGTTGTGCTGTATTGGTCATTCTCAAAGAGAATGTTACATCCCTGCACCACAGTGAGGTTACAGCACGTGCAGGGGTTCACAAAGGAGGACATTACGGCGACGCGAGGGAGTCTCCAGTCCTGAGGTTCCAAAGCGCTGGTTGAAAGTTCTGTCTTGCCAGGAGGATCGCTATGGCTGAATAGGCCTTGCCAAAGGTTTTCTTCAACAGGCAGAGTATGGCGTTGTTGTCCATTCAGGGAAGCAGGAGATCTTGATTGTAGACCTCGTTGTACCGGTAGGTGATACACACTGTCTCAGTCTTGTCTTCGAAGAGCACCTTGTGGCTCTCAAACTCTCCAACATGGTCGACCTGCGACTCAAAGCAAAGGTTTTCTGCGAGCTGAAAAACTGCCTGTTGCCCTTGATGTTAACACGGAGCATTTTCACGTAACAGACTTTGAGCTTGCCGTCAAGTAACATACAGTCGTCGTCCACGCCACTGGAGGGATTCGGAGGATCCGGTTTACCCCCCTTTCGAGGTGGGGTGCGACAGCCTTCCTCGTCCCAATGGATCCTAGACGGGCCGGCGACTCAACGGGAGCCGTCCACGGATGTTAAGGCATCGCCGGGGTTGGCAAGCCTGAAAATAGCAGACGGGTCCTCGGCAGCTCCTCGCACATTGCAGCATCGGGGTCTGCCACTGGCGTCGTTCACTTGTATGGTGAAGCGGGTAGAGCAGTCTCCTTCCACTTCCCTATCAATTCTGGACGGGCTGGCGGCGGCGCCGCAGAAGAAGCCCCCCCTCCCCCACACCTCCGTGCCGCCTCTGCAGCGCGTTTGCTCTTTTTCTGTCCCCTTCCTTTCTTCTGTTTCCCGTCGCTATACACCAGTCACAGGTTGCCCATGACCCGATATAGGCGACGTGATACTTGGAACAGTCTTCCATAAGACCCAATCAGTGGGTGTGGGTGGGGGGCGGGGGATATTGAGGGCAGGAACCTACGCCCATCTCGAGCAAAGTCATTTTGGAAAGTGCAAGTAAAGAGTAGAATGCCAACAGTGCATGGTAAATATTCTGATTCGCAGTCTTTAAATACAGTTCTAGATTTAATACCGTCATGTATATTGAACATTATCCTCAGACATTTCCCATTAATGTTGGAATTAAAAGAGGTTTGCATAAGCCAAATCGTAGTCTGTTAGTATCTGAAATACATCAAAGCTCCACCTCATGGCAGTTAATGAGTTAATTAGATGTGAAAGCCGCCAAGACAAAACAAGACAAGCCTTAGTCTTAGGCCAGCCCATGACAGTGACAATGACTATGACTTTATTCTCATAACCTGTAGAATTACAATTTAGAGAAGAATGAACTTAAATTTCAGTTTCTTTATTGACTAAAAGCTAAAAGCTAATCAGTACAAAATAATGATGTATACATACAGGTAAACAGTGGTGATGTACATAAATAGATATAATTATATTATAAGAGCTGTGGATGGTGCATAAAAAGAATTGTTAAATACAGCTATTTCTCAAATTTGTAGCAAGATATAAATATTTACCTAAATTGCGCATCTGCTTAATATTGTGTACACTAAGCAGTTGAATACATTTAAAGACAGAAGGTGTTTTCCAATATGGCTTAATAAGTGAAATTCTTAAATTGTTATATAACGGACAAACCAATTAAGACTGATATTCATCTTCAATTTCATCAGCACATTTAAAACATTTTCTTTCTGATTTATCAATATTGTGATATCTGCCAGTTTTGATGGCTAGACTATGGGCTGATAGGCGGCATTTAGTAATATGTTTTCTAAAATGTACAGGAAAATATCTACTAAGGTAATATTACAAACCATATATGTTGCCATCAATCAAATATTTGTAATAAATATATTTTGGAGAGTCATGGATCTGACCTCTAATTACATGTTGTGCTTGATCTAGCAAGTCTTTGCTCAATGACAGGTAAGTGTTTAGAATCAATGTGTTGATTTAGCCATAATTCTCCAAAACCTAACCTAGTTAAATCTTATTTGACATAATAAGCCCGACTTGTTTCATTTGGAATCTCAACACAATCAGACAGATATAAGTAACAATTTTTAATAATGCAATTATCAGTATTTAACATTTCGTACCAATACTTTATCATACTGAATATTCTATTGACTGTTAATGACACACGACCCAGTACAGCATATATCAGGTAATTATTAGTGGATCGTTTTACACCTAGTAATCTTTTACAAAAAATCGAGGTGAAGCTTTTCTATTGCGTTCCCTTTGTGGACACCCCAAACTTCAGAGGCATAACAGATAAGGGACGGTCCATAAATGTCGATGGTTTTCATAATCCTAACAATGTTAGGATTGGGTTTGACCCCCTCCCCCCTCCCCTAATCCTAACATAAAAACATTGATATAATGTGTACGAAACATTGACCTTCGATGGACCGATGTTTTACCTCAAAAGCAACCCGAACATGGCGTTTACCCCCTCACCCCCTCACCCCCTTCCGAACATTGCTCGGATTGTTAAGGACTGTCCCTAATAGTAATGATATAACAGTCGAACAATGATATCACGGTTTCAGTATTTAAGTATAGCTATTTTGTATTGGAACACAATGCAAACGTTGCTTTTCTTCTTGATCTGGTAGATGGTTTTCAGGAACTGTGAATTTGTTATTGTAATATAGGGTGAAGTATAGGGTGTATACTACCAAATCAAATCCCATATACGACAATAGTAACATATGTGGCTAAAACTCCTACCTGCAGCGTATCAATCGATATAAACGCCACGGATATAAACACTACCACCCACCCTTAAAGTAAATCAGAAACAATTGTTCCAAGATAAAATAAAATTGCATACATTTTTAGCCCAGATGAAACTAATTGTTTTTTTACCACCAACACACTCACATTTGTCACCAATCACAGGACCTGTGGTGTTCACTTCTGTATCAAAAGTGCACTTCGAACTTTGACCCAGCCGGAAGTTATTTAGTTTAGTACTGCCTAAAGGCAAAACTAGCGATTTGTAGGGTCTATCCCGGTGAACTTGATAATATGGTGTAACCGAAAGTTGATCGATTGATGCAAACCGATTGTAACCGATGATCGATGATGAAATCCTAACCAGTTCATAAAACTGCATCACAATAAATAGGCTTACCCAAACCAGATGTCTCCCTTATTTATTATTAATTGATTAAAGTGTGTATGGTGACAATGATTCAGACTGACTTTATTCGGGTCAAAGGGGCTGATCTAGCACAGTCGGTAGAGTGTTCGACTCGCGTGATTTCGTTCACAGGATCGAACCTACTCGCTGGACCCATTATCTGACTGCGGTTTGTCCCCGTCCCAACCAGTACCCTACAGCTGGTATATCAAAGGCCATGATATGATCTCTTATATTTTAGGGAAAGCCGGTTTCGGTGGTGTCATAGTTAAGCCACCGGACATAAGACTGGTAGGTACAGGGGTCTCTCTCACTAACCACTAACCGACTACCAACTAAGCCACTGTCCTGAACGCACTCCACAGTCAGTAGCAGCTTGTCTCTTTCGCCCCAAAGTTTTTATCCGATTGTTCTGGGTTGGGGCTACGAGCCCAGTTACTAAATGTTTAACATCCAATAGCCGATGATTAATAAACCAATTTGCAAATAAATCAATTTTCTCTACTGGTGTCGTTAAACAAAACAAACTTTAACTGTATTCGGGTCAACTGAGTATGATGGCTGGGACAATAATAACAGTATGCATTAATGTATAATAAATGTGTATAATAGATGTATAAAAATGGAGAAAATGTGTCCCTTTTTCTAATGCCTACATTAGGCGGAAAATATTCTGATACGGAATCTTTGAATACAGTTCTAGATTTAACACCACCATGCATATTATATATTAAACTCACACATTTCCCATCAATGTTGGAATTAAATAAGGTTTGCCATAAGCCAAATCTTAGAACATTTTATAAGCCTGCTAATACATGAAATACATCTGGGCTCACACCTCAGCTATCTGGGCTGTCTGTCCAGGATAGTGGGTTAGTTGTTAGTTGGTTAGTGGTTACTAGAAGAAGAAAGGGTGTAGTGGCCTTGCATCCACCCATTGATCCCTTAAGAACTCGCTCTGTGTTGGAACAGGCGTAATAGCCCACAACACACACACACACACACACACACACACACACACACACACACACACACACACACACACACACGCCGCCTAACTATACCCGGGGTGTAAACTGCACTAGTCCAGAATATACCCCGGGGTATAAAACAGGCTAACCCAGAATATACCTCTCTTTTTATGAAAGCAATCGTTGCTTTTCCTTTAAAGCCTTTATTATTATTATTATTATTATTCATGTATTTATTTATTTATTTATTTATTTATTTTGTATACAGGTTAGTAATAAAAAAAAGAGGGATATGGTTAGGGTTAGGGTTAGGTGTATAAAATAGGCTAGCCCACTTTAACCCAGAGTATAGTTTGGTGGGCGGGTATATATTGGGCTGTTACACCGGTACCGGGCTGCAAACCCTGTACCTACCATGGCTTAACCACTGTGCAACCTAGGCCGGTGGAATATACCAAAGCTCTACATCGCGACAGTTAATTAGTTAATTAGATGTCAAAGCTGCCAATTAATATTTAATAGCTTCACAGCTTAATTGTTAATTGCCCGCCGTACTTTAAGCATTGATTAATTAAGTTCGCACTCAGGTACTACGGCCCAAGACAATAACGATGCCAAAGACTTTATTCTCAGAAACTGTATGAGTACAGTGTAGAGAAGAAGTAAACTCCACTGAAAGAATGAATGAATTAATAACTAGTATTATTAATATACACAGGAGCGTATCATCGTTTGAACCTGGATGTCGAATATGAACTTAGCGGACACTTTTGAAATATCCCCGTGAATAGCCTGATATCGCACTGAACAGCCCGTGCTCCTGGTGTAACTTTAAAATCTCGTAATCAGGATTAAAAAATAAAAAAAAATAAAGAAACCAAAAAATAATTGCTTTGTTAAATAAATCATTTCTTAATACGTTTTTCATTTGACAATTAAAGCACATAATCGTAATTAATCTGTTGAGATTCCCAATTAGAGAAAACGCTAATTAATAACAGGTTTTACTGGTGCATTTACGAATACGTCGATACAGGGGGGGGGGGTGTGTGTGTGTGGGGGGGGGGGGGGGGGGTATGTGGATTCGCTGAAGCTAAACTATTTTTACAATACATTATTAGGCTATTCATATAGGTGTTGAGGAAAAATGTAGACAATAATATGCTAGATTCATATTCACCCCTTCCCCTCTCACACACACCCTCAAATCCATACCACACTACGCCCCTGGGTTTATGCCCGCGCATCTCATATTTTATCGTTGACTATGCACAGACTGTTTGAGAACCAGATGAGGGGAAACACGTGTTGTGTTACGATGCTGAGGCATGTTGGTGTTTGGATCACTCTGTGCATCATATTACAACTTGGTGGTACGTATACATTAAATTAAATATAGATAGATAGATAGATAGATAGACGGACAGACGGACAGACGGACAGACAGGGATATAGATTATTTTGTAGTGTTATTTTATCTTGGCTTAAAATAAGACATTGCTTCGTTTTGCAATTGCTTTCATTCTTCCTTCCTTCCTTCCAATTAATCGTAATTAAAATGTGTTGAGTTCGTCCTGCAATATAATAGTAATTAAAATGCTGTTGTTTTTTTGTTTGTTTGTTTCTTTTGGGTTTTTTTGTTTTGTTTTTTTGTTTGTTTTTGTTTTTTGTTTAACGACAACATTAGAGCACATTGGTTTATTAATAATCGGCTATTGGGTATCAAACATTTGTTAATTTTGACATATAGTCTAAGAGAGGAAACCCGCTACATTGTTCCATTAGTAGCAATGGTTATTTTGTACGTACTATCCCACAGACAGGATAACACACCCCACGGTCTTTGATATACCAGTCTTGGTGCACTGGCTGGAGCGAGAAATACGCTAGTGGGTTCACCGAGGAGATCGATCCCAAACCGACCGCACATCAAGCGAGTGCTTTATCACAGGGCTACGTCCCGCCCCTTAAAATGCATTGAGTGCGTCGTTAAATAAATCCTTCCTTCCTTCCTTCTTTCCTTCAATAAAATGGCAGTTATTGCAGCCATTTGTTTTTATGGGCAGGACGTAGCCCAGTGGAAAAGCGCCCAGTCGATGTGCGGTCGGTTTGGGATCGGTCCCCGTCGGTGGACCCATTGCGCTATTTCTCGTTCCAGCCAGTGCACCACGACTGGTATATCAAAGGCCGTGGTATATATTACCCTGTCTGTGCGATGGTGCATATAAAACATCCCTTGCTGCTCATCGGAAAGAGTAGCCTATAAAGTGGCGACAGCGGGTTTCCTCTCTCAATATCTGTTTGGTCCTTAACCATATGTCTGACGCCATATAACCGTAAATAAAATGTGTTGAGTGCGTCGTTAAATAAAAATTTCCTTTCTTCCTTCCATTGGTTTTTAATATAAGTTCGGTTTACTATGTAGGTTATTTGCATAGCTGATAGGTTAAGGGAGACTTCGTCTGTTAAGTTTGTGAAAGAAAGTAGGTTAAGGGAGACTTCGTCTGTTTAGTTTGTGAAATAAAGTAGGTTAAGGGAGACTTCGTCTGTTTAGTTTGTGAAAGAAAGTAGGTTAAGGGAGACTTCGTCTGTTAAGTTTGTGAAAGAAAGTAGGTTAAGGGAGACTTCGTCTGTTAAGTTTGTGAAAGAAAGTAGGTTAAGGGAGACTTCGTCTGTTAAGTTTGTGAAAGAAAGTAGGTTAAGGGAAACTTCGTCTGTTTAGTTTGTGAAAGAAAGTAGGTTAAGGGAGACTTCGTCTGTTAAGTTTGTGAAATAAAGTAGGTTAAGGGAGACTTCGTCTGTTTAGTTTGTCAAAGAAAACCGGACATTTTCTTGAAAACACTTATTTTGTAATGTCTGCAAAAACAGAAATGATATGGAAGGGAGGAATGAGGAATTTCTAATAATCGTAATTAAATTGTGTCGAGTGAAAACGACGATTCACTCAACACATTTTATTTACGGTTATATGATTAAGAACCACAAATATATTGAGAGAGGAAACCCGCAGTCACGACTTCATGGGCTATTATTTTCGATTCGCAACAAGGGAACTTTTATATTATGCACCAGCCCAGATACAGGGTAGTACATACCACATCCTTTGATATACCAGTCGTGGTGCACTGGCTGGAACGAGAAATACACCAATGGGTCCACCGACATGGATCGACCTCACACCGACCGACATCTGTACCACTGGTCTACGTCCCTCCCCTCATGTCGAGTGCGTCCTTAAATAAAACATTCCTTTCTTCTTTATTTGCTTTCATTCTCTTGACTTGAGTGTTTTGTGAGAATTCTCGTTTCCATTATTTGTTTCCCTGTTTATTAGATTTTTGTAAACATTAATTTTAACGTATGTGTATTTGGGTTTTTCTTGTTTTGATTTTGGTTGCTTGATTGTTGTTGTGCTATTTTATGTTGTCGTTGGACGATTTAATTTGATAATAATGATGTAAGTACTTCAATCAGGATTTAGCGAGTACGGTAGGTTATACATGTTTGGTTTGTGTGTCTATTTCTTGCACTATTTAATTTGGGTTGTTGTTGTTCTTTGTCTGGCTGTTTGGTTCTGTCTCTCCCTACATCCCCACGTCTTTCTCTCACCCACATTCTCACCTCTCTCTCTCTCTCTCTCTCTCTCTCTCTCTCTCTCTCTCTCTCTCTCTCTCTCTCTCTCTCTCTCTCTCTCTCTCTCTCTCTCTCTCCTATCTCTTTCACTCTCTTTTTCTCTCTCTTTTTTCTCTCTCTCTTTCACTTTCTCTCTCTCTCTCTCTCTCTCTCTCTCTCTCTCTCTCTCTCTCTCTCTCTCTCTCTCTCTCTCTCTCTCCCATGATCATAACCGTCCAACTGCCGTCTAGCTCTCGAACGGAAGAGTACTCTCTCTCTCTCTCTCTCTCTCTCTCTCTCTCTCTCTCTCTCTCTCTCTCTCTCTCTCTCTCTCTCTCTCTCTCTCTCGCATGACATAACCGTCCAAATGTCCGTCTAGCTCTCGAACGGAAGAGTACTCTCTCTCTCTCTC
>NW_024534005.1:0-28086 GCF_016097555.1 Gigantopelta aegis | reverse complement strand
AGGAGTAGTCTGACATTGCCAACACTTTGCTAATAGAGGAAGGTCAAAGGGTGGCAATACCAGATTATTCCAGGAGTGGGTAGATAAAGTAAACTAGGGTGGAACTGGGGACAAATTTGTCTTTTACTGTTTACTAGTACTATTGTTTTACAATGGTGTAGTATGATATACACCATAACAATGTGATTTAAAGGACAACACTGCATCAGCAAATTAGAGTGCACAATAAGATATAAACTATTAGAAATAGCATAAGGATATAGCTACATGTAACAGAAGAAAATCTCATAAGTTATCTGTGTAATCAAGGCAACAAATCACATTATGATATAATTATATCATAATGTTAGCTCTTTTCCAATAGAGTGTGTGGACCAAAAAACAAGAAAAATGTCCCAACCATATATTGGATACAAGAATTAACACATTGTTTCTGTCAGACAGAAAATCATGATCAATGATAGGTTGCTGAGTAACACAGTCATTTACTGCTACACAGAAGTTTTCTGAAAGATGTCTATCCAAACATTGGTGGACGTTTTGCAAATGTTTGTGGGGTTTTCGTTAGCTTTTGCCACATCTCTTTGTGGTGGGCAAACCCCAACACAAATAATCTATATTCAACATCAATTAAGTCACTGTCTTGAAAAATAAGACAATTAACCCATTCCCCTGCCAGTGGTGAAAAAAGAAGCAAAACAATGTGTTGCTGATATTAGTATACTACAAGTGTTGTCAAGCAGAAGGGGGTAGAATGATTAAGTGCTAAGGCTGCAAAGACTGATATTATGAAGATTGTGTTGAAATCTCAAGAGCCACTTGGCAGACCAAGAGGCACATATCATGGATATGTGGCACTTGTGTAAAAACTCTTAATTAATTGTAACATTACCTATATTATTATATAACCTATAATTGCATAACATATGCTGTCTTTATTTAGATTACATGCTGTCACAAGGATACTAGGACCAAATTTTGCTGCCAAAAGTGGACCTATCTCTGGGAAAAAAGTTTGCAGTATAGGTCCAATTTTAACTAGGAACAAATTTGCCCATGACAGTACCATAAAGATTGTAATTATAAGAATCTTAAAAGGTTGCTAGGGAAAATTGAAATGTACAAATAGCTAGGAATTTTTATTTAGTACATCTTTGACAAATTGTGGCAGTACAAAGGAGGCTCTATGGATTTCACTGTTGTAATATCGTAGATCCCATCTGCTTGACTTCTTCTTCTGTTAATTGACGTAATGGCTCCTGAAATATAGTGTCCTAAAAGAGACAGATTTATAACACAGACATGACCTCTTTGTCTAGATTTGCTAACCTTGTTTTACTAGCTAGAAAAAAAACCAATTTGCCCTGAAGGATAGCTTGGTATTGTTGTATAAGCATACTTGACAACTGGATACAAGGAATAGATGCTGTTTAAACACGATTCAATGAAAGCCAGCTCTAGCCATACACACTCTCCTAATAAATTTATTTATGCACTGCTACAGTTAAAAAATGCATTACCTTGACAACATAAAATTCCATCAGGTTTCAAAGAGTTCTTAACTTTTTCATAGTATGGTTTTTCAAATAGGGGCTCTGCTGGTGAAGTTGGTCCTATAGAAGAAAAATGATAGGTGATAAATACTTTATTTACTATTATGAGGTCCTGATATTACCAAGAGGATCTGAGGAGTCAGTAATGATGACATCAAACTTTCCTATGTGTTTCTCCAAAAATTTTATTCCATCTTCTATGTGTACTGTAAGTTTTGGAGATGAAAATCCTATAGATAATTTTGGAAGATATTTTTTTGATACTTCCATAACACGCTATAATAATGGAGAGATGAAAAAGTGAGTAAAAAATAATTCTGTTTTAATTGATTTCACTTACCTCATCAATTTCACAGAGATGAATCTCTTCAACTTCAGGATGCTTGCAAACTTCTCTTACTACACCACCATCTCCCCTCCTACTATCAGTACCTAGGAGGGAGAGAGAGAGTATCCAAGGAGCTCATGTCGTACTAACTGTCTTTGGATTGGGATGTGAGAAAAATGGTAAATGAGTGATCATCTCTTGATAGGAAAATTCATCTCTCTCTGTACACTGTATGATACCATCAAGAACTAGTACATTACCGTATGATTTACTAAGACAATTTACTTAATAAGCTTAATATTATGTTGAATATAATTAAATACCTTTTAAACACCAAAATGTCCTGATATATGGCTTTTTTCTCTGTGTAAAACTTCTTCAACCTGAAGACAAAAGCTTTGCCCAGGCCATTCTTTATTGAGCTCAGAAAACCAACCAGATGCAAGCGCATTCATGTTACACGTGGACGTTTACGGAGGTAAACGGAATCATTCTGAAATTTGTATAGAAATGAAATGGAAGAAAATTTAATTATTCTCAACTCCGTATACTCTATCATTAAGTGGGTAGGGGTTAAAGGGTTAAAATAGAATTGTTTGCTGTTGATTGCTGACAATGAAAAAGAAGATGGATGTTGAATTTAGAGGTACAGTAGACCCTGCTAGAAACCGCTACCCTTACTGCATAGTATGGACACCTCTCCCGATCATTACGTAAGACAATCCTAGCTGAGTTCTTCTGTTGAACAAGTGTTCTTCTTACTTATCTAGCTGGATTTTTCCATTCATTGGTCATATGGGCATTTGTACTTCTGCTGGTGTTATAAGAGACTTTGCAGGACCTTACTATGTCTCAGTATGAGTAATAGATGGATGGATAGTATGTAATATAATGTATATCTGAATTTATTAAGTGATAGGCGGATGTGACAATTAGACAAGTTTTTATTTTTTTATTATCTCAGGAAGATGAAATGGGATTTGGAAATCCAACCATGTAAGTTATTAAGTAGTTAGTATTTTAATTTCGGACTACCTCTTAGGTATTGGCAAATGTCCCCAAGTACTGCTGAGTTATCTTCTTGGGATAGTGCTGTACACCAAGCATCAGAGGAATATTCTAAAAGAATGGTATATTGAATTTTTATCTTAGTATCATTATGATCCCTCCTCTCTCTCTCTCCCTCTCTGTCCTTAGCATAATCTATTTTGTGACAACTGTCACTCACATGTTGCTAGAGCATTAAATCTTATGCAATATAACAAATCAACTTCTTGGAATATGTACAAATTGGGTTTTCTCATGGTCATCAAAGGAAAGTTTGTTGGGTAAGTCACCTGCTCTAGTTATTGTTTTAATAACATTGACTATTAAATTCTATTATTTTTAGTGTTTCTGGATTTTTAAAGACATGGCTACCATTTATTGTACTTTGTATATTGGTGCTGATTGTCGTTACTATAGCAACAGTAGTTAGCAAGACAACTACGTAAAAATAGAGCACATTTTAAATACACAGCTTTATATTGTTATTTTAATAAAATTGTGTCTGTTTGTTAAATGATTCTAATAATCCGAATTGATTGCCACACCTAAAAATAATATTGAAATGCGACTCTTGAAAAAGAGGCAATAACAAAGTGTGAATATGGTGGCCAATTTGAGACCTTCCTGGGCTCTGAGAGAGGCGTATCACACTCTTTGAGATTTGGAGAGCCTGTTAGAGAATTCTAAATATCACTTGAACACTATGACGACGGAAGAAGATGGTAGACACAAAAAATGTGTTTGGACAGGTCTAGAAGTGAGGGGTCCTATCAAGAACCTCAGTCCTGTCTTATGGACATTCACTCATTTGACCACACTTTATCTCAATGACAACAATTTACAGAGAATTCCCCCAGACATTGTGCAGCTGACCAACTTAATTCACTTGGATTTATCGGGTAATAAGCTACGTAGCTTGCCAGCTGAGCTTGGTGACATGTTACAACTGCGAGAACTCTTACTTAACAACAATTCCTTGAGAATTCTACCATGTGAACTGGGAAGATTGTTTCTCTTACAAATGTTAGGGATTTCAGGGAACCCTTTGTCCCCAGAAATTCTTAACATGGCTGCTGAACCTCAAGGTACATCAAAGCTCTTGACCTTCCTTTTGGAGAACTTGACAGGTGAGATTTGTAGTCATATTGCTACCATGTGATAATGTGATATTCTAAATACTTAATAATTTATTAATTTTCAGTTTGTCCATGTCCTTCTGTCATGTGATTGTTATATGATTCCTACATACATACATACATACATACATACATATATATATATATATATATATATATATATATATACTATTGTATCAGTAATCCATTTATTTTCAGTATGTCCTTATCCTTCTGTCATGTGATTGTCATGTGATTCTTACATGTATATACTATTGTATCAATAGTCCATTTATTTTCAGTGTGTCCTCGTCCTCCTGAAAGAGAATGGGTTCAATTGTTGCCGTTGCAAAGATCAAGACAAACTGGTGTGTTATGTATATACTCAACTGTAGTAGTTGACTAACAGCTGTTGTGCTCTGTGTTGATTAAAATTCCACATTTCAATTGTTATGACATTGCTACTTTAGTTTGCAGCTGTAGTATACTATAAGTTAATCTAATGTACCAGTAGTCTAATAGACAATCCAATGTACCACTAGTCCAATAGATAATCCAATGTACCAGTAGTCCAATAGATAATCCAATTTATCAGTAGTCAATAGATAATCCAATGTACCAGTAGTCCAATAGATAATCCAATGTACCAGTAGTCCAATAGATAATCCAATGTTCCAGTAGTCTAACAATGTACCAGTAGTCCAATAGATAATCCAATGTACCAGTAGTCCAATAGATAATCCAATTACTAGTAGTCCAATAGATAATCCAATGTACCAGTAGTCCAATAGATAATCCAATGTACCAGTAGTCCAATAGATAGTCCAATGTACCAGTAGTCCAATAGATAGTCCAATGTACCAGTAGTCCAATAGATAATCCAATTACTAGTAGTCCAATAGATAATCCAATGTACCAGTAGTCCAACAATGTACCAGTAGTCCAATAGACAATCCAATGTACCAGTAGTCCAATAGATAATCCAATTACTAGTAGTCCAATAGATAATCCAATGTACCAATAGTCCAATGGATTATCTAGCATAGTTATTGTCTCGTGGCATCATAAGTCCTTTGAAATGCAATACAAAATTTGATCTGCTATCATCTTTGGTAGACAATTGAATAGTATTTTATGTGGCTTTCTTTTTCCTTCATAGCTTCTTATACAGTTATGTCATACAATATCCTTTGTGATCACTATGTCACTCCATCAAGATATGGGTACTGTCCACGTTGGGCTCTCTCTTGGGAGTACAGAAGGGGACATTATTTTAAAAGAGATCATACAAAGTTCTGCAGATATAATTGCACTCCAGGTATTATAATTTAGAGCCACTTCAGTATAATACTCAATTGTTAAAATTAGCACTATTACTGATGTTCACTAGTCTAGAGGTTATTAATGGTAGCTATCCTAGGTCACTGTGGTAAGTACTGATGTTCACTAGTCTAAAGTTTACAAATGATAGCTATCCTAGGTCACTGTGGTAAGTACTGATGTTCACTAGTCTAGAGCTTACTAATGATAGCTGTCCTAGTTCACTGTGGTAAGTACTGATGTTCACTAGTCTAGAGGTTATTAATGGTAGCTATCCTAGGTCACTGTGGTAAGTACTGATGTTCACTAGTCTAGAGGGTAGCTATGCTAGGTTTATTATGATAATTGTTGTTACATGATGGTAAATTACTATGATAAATCATTGTTTATTATAGGAGGTGGAGACTGATCAATTTTATATGTTCTTTCTTCCTGAATTAAAAAGAGTAGGCTATGATGGTATCTTTAGTCCAAAATCAAGAGCAAAAACAATGGGACAAATGGAAAGAAAAAGCTGTCGATGGCTGTGCCATCTTCTTCAACAAATTAAAGTAAGTTCATATCTTGTTTCTAACAATAGTGTCAACTTACCACGTATATATTATATTAATCAGTCCATCTGTTTGTCTATCAATAATATAATTAGTAATGATTACTTAATAAATTAACATTCTAACAACAACCTTTTGTAAACAAATTGTTTATTTAATAGATTCAGTTTAGTTGAGCAATATCTTATTGAGTTTAACCAGCTGGCTATGTCATATGCTGAAGGCTCAGAAGCCATGCTAAATCGTGTCATGATACGAGACAATATTGGACTGGCAGCCCTCTTAGAACTAAAGGACCCATCTCTTAGTGGATTGCCATCTGTTCCACACCACATTCTTGTTACTAACGCCCACATACACTGGGATCCTGAATACTGTGACGTAAAACTCATTCAAACCATCATGTTTCTAAATGAGCTGGAAACTATCCTATTATCGGCACAGAGTGAAAAAGGGATTGGCGTTAAAACCCACACACCAGGTCTACCAGGAATCCCCATGATCCTTTGTGGAGACTTTAATTCACTACCAGAATCTGGTGTTGTTGAGTATTTCACTAAAGGACGTATTTCTACTGATCACAGTGACTTTCTCGAGTATAATTATGATCGTTTCTTTGAGACCACTATAAGATCTACATCTACAGTACGTTCTCCCACAGGAAAACCAGAATTAAGACATCCCTTTCAGATAAAGAGTGCATACAGCAAAAACCATGCACAGTATACCAATTATACATATGACTTTAGAGGAATTATTGATTATATTTTTTACAGCGGTGACTTTTTCCAGCCAGTGGGACTTATGGGCGGAGTCAGTAACGAGTGGTTGAAGACTTATAAAGTGATTGGTTGTCCTCATCCCACATTTCCCCTCAGATCATTTTCCACTTTTATGTGAATTGGAACTCATTTCCCATCACTAGCAAGTCAAAAGAGTTAAATGACATTTATTTCTCTTCCTAATGTTTTAAACTTAACATTACTATGCTGTGCTGCGTCACTGTAAGCCTTTACTAGGATAGGATTTTGTCGGGTGTCGACATTTCTTTTTGCTATATTTCCTCCCCTTTTTTCTGGAGCTGGTCCCTCCTACTTTGAATTCTATCTTTCAATTCAACTATTTTTTTCTCTCTCTCCTGATTATCTTCAACACATAAATTTCCATTAAAATATCAAGAAACTGGATATGCACCACCTGTTAATTGCATGAAATTTTTGATTTATTAGGTCGTACATTTTTACAAGTTTATACTAATTTATTTTGTTAACAGTATTAATTGAACATTCACAGCAACAATATAATAAATGGAAAATGCGCAAAAAAAAATGGGTGTGGCTCATTCTTGGTCTCTTTGTAATCTCACTTTGCAAGCCTTCCTTTGATTTTATGTGGAGTTTTGTTAAGTACTTTGATGTAACCAATAGGATCAACAAACTTGAGGTCAGCATGACCGAGAGATTTCTGTGTCATTTCATCATACATGACCTGTACAAGGAGGAAGTATTATTTGTTTTATATAATACACACAAAATAACAGTAATATTCAATCAATCATAGTTGTTGGTCACTGTACAAGGAGATAGTGCCAAGTGCTCAGGAGTGAATTTAAATACATTGTAATAATTATAATATTATAAATAAAATACATATAATATTATTACACTTTCTTTATCTATCATAGACTGTTATATATGATACAATGCTAGTACAAGTCTTAGATAACCACAACACACTACAGCATTAAAACAAACAAAACTGTTTACTTGATGATACTCTTATCATATTTGACTAGTTGCTATAGGTGATTTATTTACCTCAACATAAGCTATCTCTCCAAATTGCTCGAAATATTCTTTCAGAGCATATTCGTCAACATCATACTCAAGTCCTCGAACAACTAGATGACTATCAGCCATGATACTTCTTCTAGTTACTATAGGAGGATGTTAATTTTTAATAATAGCAATTATTGGAAGTCTGCTTAAAAGATAATACCTATGGCGCAGAAAAAAAAATCTGTTATAGAGATCACGTTGTATTTGTGCCTGTTCACTTATTTCACAATTTCAATAGAAGAAAGGTGTTTAATTTTTCCAGTGTAAACAATAGTTTACTAAACAGGAATAGACTATCAGTGGGTTTTTGTGAGTTATCATTTGGCAACAAGACATCTGGTTTATTGCGTAATGTAAAGGTGATAAACATAATTATGTACTTCAACATCAGTGTCAACTATACTAGCTAGCAGCTGTGAATGGCTTTCATGAATTTGTTACAAAGTGTATTTTATTATTTTCAAAAAGAACATGCATATATATATATATATATACATATATATATATAATAATAATAATAATAATATATATATATATATATATACATACAAATTATTATGAGCAATTATTATTGTTGCCAGAACTATACATTACTTATAAAAACGATTATTACTAGTCTGATAACTACTATAGTGTTGCTGATGATCACTTGTAGTATATTGTTGAGGTCTGCCTGAACTATCAGTTTGATAAGCGTAATATTGAGTAGCAGGAACATATGCAGTTGCATGGGTGGAGCTAGGTTGCTGGAGCAACGAATAAGCGTACACTTGAGCAGGTGTGGTTTGATAAGCTGACATAGAAGATGATGATCTATAATCCATTTCTCGAGGACTAGATTTAATTCCCATTTTTGGTTCGGCAACACTGACATTTAAACGATGACCTCGGATAGTGTGGACAGACTTAGACATGGATTGAGCATCAAAACCATCCAAATAAGTCACAAACCCAAACCCACGATATGGTTTAGGAATGTAAACATCAGATAGTATTCCATACTGACTAAAATAGGTCTTCAGTTCTTCCACTGTTGTCTCGGGATCATTCGGTAAACAACCGATGAAAAATTTACAAGGTAAGTTGTTGGGACTCTAACATAAAGAAAGAAATGATATATGGATAGATCAGTAGAAAATGGATACATGGATTCAAAAATGGATACATGGTTACAAAAATGGATACATGGTTACAAAATAGAAATTGGTATATGGTCACAACTACAGACTTACTTTTCTGGGAGGACGAAGTTCACATCTTCGTCCTTTTATGGTGTGTGTCATGGCCATCACTCTGTCTTGAATGGAAGGGTCTTTAAACCTCAAGAACCCAAATCCACGAGACTGTTTGGTTTTATGATCACGTTTTATCTTTTAAGAAGAGAGAAGAGTGGATAAGTCAATGATAGGAGGAAGTCCTTACTTCTACTTGGTCCACCTCTCCATAATGTTGGAAATATTCACGTAATTCCTGTTCATCAATATCGTATCGTAGACCTAACACTATGAGATCACCAGAGGAGGCAGAATGTTGGTATCTTGGGTAAGACGGGGGAGATGGAGAACGACGAGGACTCTTTGATGAGTTAGAAGAGTAATAGTGATCATCATAATGACTTCGCTTTTGACCAGCTGGGAAAAAAACTAATAGTTAATTGTGTCTCGTGCTTATTAAATATTCATAGATATATAACAATACACCTTATTAAATATTCATAGCTAACAATTACTAATTGACAAACACATCTCTTTCCTGCCTATTCTCTCACCCATCCCTCCTGATTCTCGGCTACTCTCTCTGTCTCCTCTCTCTTGTTCTCGTTCCTTCTTCTCTTTCACTGACCAACACAACAACAAAGTAGTATTACCACCCCAGCCATCCGGGGGAGCACGTAGGATACCATCCGATATCCTAACCCCACGCCAGGAACCCGAGTCTGGGTTTCTGGACAAGAGACATATTATGTAAATCACACATGTAAATGACTGATACTGGGTGTGTAGATGATCTGCCATTTTATCTTACTTGTACTTTAGACCAGTGGCTCCTTCAAATTGTGATTGTAAAACAGACAACAAGAGGCTGCCATCTTCTTCAGTGGGCAGCTCGACAGTCAAGGCAGCTTCACCTTCCTCTCCATTACTCACGGTAACATATTCGGCCATGGTTTATTAAATATAGCTCCGCCTACATTAATAGTTATTGCTATTTATAACTACTAATAACTAGCTTGTCATGTGACACACCTCTCCTGAAAAGAAGGGCTAAACTTTGGACTTCTCCGTGCAGTCTAATACTACACTCTCCCTCTCGTTGGAAATTTTTTGAGGTAAAAACAAAAGAGCTCATTATCAAGTTACTATAAGCTGAGACACACTGATTGTAACTGTTGATTTTTTACTAATATGTTATTATTGTTTCCTGTTTTTAATTTCCTCTATGTAGAAAGTGCATTCGTTAATGTCAGTAGGCAGCTGCCAATAAATTCACAGTAACACAAATTTTCAAACTCCTACAAGTCAAAAGAGATCTCATTCAATATGTGAGTAATTGTATCATGTGATAGTCATGTGAGAGTCACATGCCTTGCCAAAAATAATGTTTTGTTGTTAATGTAATGGCTTCCTGTCAGTAGTGATCACCAATGATGTGTGTGTGTATACTATCTTTAAGTTTCAGACTACATACTTTAAAACTACCAACGAAAGTAAAAGTTGTAATTAGTGCTGTAGTGGGTGTGTTACCATGACAACCATTATGTTTTGGATAGACTAATTGATAAAAGACAAAGATAATACTTACATGTACATGTGACCATTTTATAATAATACATGATATATAGGTCGTATGGAACAGCTGGTGAAGATAGGGTGGAACAACTTAGGGGACAGGTTGATCAGGTAGGTGTGGCAATATAGACAACTTAATATATGTACAGTGTATTAGAAAATGTCATCTGTTGCATTGTTATCTAATTTATTATTGAAAAGCCCCACCCTCAATTTAAGTTGTAATATAAAGTACATGTACTATTTTTATTCCTATCCCTTGTTGTCCCCAAGATGTCCATTTGCTTATTGTTAGAAATGTTATGTGATAACTTTAGTCTAATTCCTTGGGCCACTTTTTGGGCTTACCGATCAGAATACACAAATCTATGACATCATTAGCAGATTAATTATATATATTATTATTAAAACAACATTAACAAACTGTAAAAGGAAAAGTTATATCAAGAGTAGTAAGTACTTGGAGTTGTCACAATTATTAACTAGTACTTACATTTTTTTGGAGCTATTAATCTCTGACTATTTTGTCCATGAATGATGTCACATATCACAATGCCAAGAAATTGGACTGAAGTGACCCAGATGTCCTTTCTTGCATTAAGTGAGTGGGTGGTACCTGGACATGAGCCTAAAACAGGTGTGTCTTTTCGTATGGCTTCTTGTGAATGTGGCTTTGTTAAGTAGGTGGGCATTAAGGTGGCACTATGTATTTCTATTTATAGTAATTGTATTATATGTAGTTGTGTTTCTATTTATAGTAATTGTATTATATGTAGTTGTGTTTCTATTTATAGTATATGTGTATTACTACATAGTTTGTGTTATATTAATAGTAATTGCATTACTATTAGTGTGTTTCTATTTATAGTACATTGTATTATATGTAGTTGTGTTTCTATTTATAGTCATTGTATTAGATTAGAAGACAGCTATAGTTTAGATATTAAACATATTGGGAAATATTATTAAATTGTTCATTTTTATGTCTTGTAATTATATCATGTGATATTTTAGTTAGCATGTTGCTGTTACAGGTTAAAGGTGTGATGCGTTCCAATATCAACAAAGTAGCTGAAAGGGGAGACAAACTTGATGATATTAGCGAAAGAGCTGGTATGGATGGATGAATGGATGGACTGTTAGATGAATGATATTATAATTAACTATTGTCTTTCTTTGTAGAATATCTTGGTCAAAATGCTGACCAGTTCCAAAGAACAGCTACAAGACTGAAGAGAAAACTTTGGTGCAAAATGTCAAGGTAAAGTGATCACTTACTAAAGTGAGAAGAATATTTTATCCTCTCTCTCTCTTTCTCTCTCTCTCTCCTCTCTCTCCTCTCTCTCTCTCTCTCTCTCTCTCTCTCCCCTCCCTCTAGCTTTGGATCATACTTATAATCATTATATTGGTGATACTACTTGTTATTATCAGTAAGTCACAAACAAGATGTTACAAATATAATATTGTGTTGCTCTTTACCTTAGTTATAATTGTCATTGCAGTAGAGACAAACAAAAAAAGGAATTAAAGCAGTCCCAATGGATTATGTCGTGCATATATTGTTATGTCGTCCTGTTTTGCCACTTGTATACAAACTATAATAACATCTAGTTAATTAACTATTGTTTTATAGTCTTATTGTGTGAACCAGCTGTTGTCTATTGGATTTTAATTTAAAATGATTACCAAATCAATATTACTTAAATGAATAAATGGTTGCGTTTGAGTCTGAGACTTTTAAAGTTTAGATTTGAGAACGGAATTATGGAACAGAAATATACAGATCTCAATTAAGCCACCAAAATACCACGTGTGAATTCACACCCCTTATCAGTTATTGTTTTCCAGAAAGAATTCGAAATATTTTCTATATATCCCGTAAATGGGGAAAACTTAAGAGTTGTGAAGACGAGAGAGCACAGAGGAAACGAGGAGAATAGCAACAGAAAGATATGTAAGTATGCCGTTCCTGCGATCTGACGACATCTTTACATAAAATTAATAATGACTTTGCAAGCATAATGCGTACTATAACGTATTGTGTAGCTGTGGCCATTTTTAGATAGCATTTATTAGAAATAGTTGTGTGTGTGTTTTGTTTGTGCATATATAGTTCAATGACAGTGACTATACAGTTTAGTTATGTGCAAATATTAGGGCAACGTATGGAACAGCACCAGATGAGGATCGAGTTGGTCAGCTCCGAGGTCAAGTTGATCAGGTGATGTTAGGACTGTCAGTCATTTGTCTACATGATTTTTGCTTTGAAGTATACCTCTTGAATTTTATTAACATGTTGTGACAAATGCTGTTTATGTTAGATTGTTAATTTTGTAGGTTAAAAATGTAATGAGAAACAATATTGACAAGGTCACTGCGAGAGGTGAACAATTGGATGACCTTGGAGAAAAAGCAGGTATTGTATGTGTGTGTGTGTGTATGCGTAAGTATGTGTGCGTGTGTGTGTTTCTGTGGTGACTACATGGAAGCTTGTGTTTATGACAACTTAAGTGGATAATTACTATAACTAAACAAGGTAGTTATGTGACTAATAGTTATAACATTAATAGTATACTTGGCGCTATGAGTCCATGGATGTATGGATGAACAATGGACAGATGAATGAATGGAAAGGTGGATCAATGGATGGATAGATAAATGAATTTGAACACTGGATTAATTAACATGTGACATATTAATATGATTTATATAAGTTCATGTTAATAAGAATTCCTTACATTATAATCGAGAACCAATTGATAATTTACTATAAGAGACTATACTAGTTTGTTGTCCTAAGGTAGGACATGTTTATTTCTAGTATATCCTTGCTATGGCTAATATAAACACAAGTATATGTGTTCTCGTCAATTTGTTGTTTCTTTTTGACAGTATTCTATTTGTTGATATTCTATTTCTATAGAATGTCTTGATCAAAATGCTAAGTTGTTTTTAGAAAAGAGCTGTCAAACTTAAGAAAAAATTAAGGTGTCAGCATATTAAGGTAATACTCATTGTTACTATGGTTGCTATAGTTACGGTGTTGAATTGGAATGTGGTAAAAATTAATTAATATTAATTTAATTATACACTTTGGATAATAATTCTTCAATTGTAATTTATTGCAATGGTAAATGTTTAAAAGTAATTAAACATTAATTGAGCTAGCTAATTGAATTGTAAAGTTACAAATAACATTTTGAAAAATCACTCATTCTATAAGGAACATTTCAAACATTCCAATAAATCACTCATTCTCTTGTATACATCTCAAGATCAATGCTTAGTTTCTCTCAAATCAGGGTAACGTTGTATTTAGTTAGGTAAACTTTACTTGTACCATAATATGATGAGGTAACCATAGTAACAGTAATAATAAGTATTGACAAATATCCCTGCTATAATGATATTGATACTGATTGAAGAATATGATAACAGTAAGACATTGTCATTGGTAAATCTCGTTCAATATTATTTTTTTCTTTCTTTCTAGTTATGGCTTATTTTAATATGCATATTAGCAGTGATTGTATTGATTATAGCCGGTAAGTAATCACATGATGCTCACATGATCATTGATTATGCTAAATAATTGTTCGTTTATTGACGTCAGCCCTTCCCTGATCTCTGTAATAATACCATTGCTGACATATGTTCTAGACTAATAAAATTATTTCTTTTCTAAATATAGGCATAATAGCAGCTGTCATTTTTGGAATCAAAAAATAACTCTAATGACAAACAACAGTCCACAAATTACTCATCAACAAATTATTATTAATTATAAATTTCCACAAGACTTAACTCTAATGACAAACAGTCAAATTATTAATTATAAATTTCCACAAGACTAATCCTTCTTGCATATCAAAATTTTTAATGTAATTTTTTTAAATTTCATTTTAAAAACTAGTAAACAAAATACATAAATTGATTATTGTTTAAAAATCACACACTATATATTGAAAGATTACCAGAAGGGGCACCATCCAATATAACATTGACACAGGTTCTCGTGACTACTGGCCTGCTCAATGAGTAATTGTACTTGACGTTCAACTGTGATCATTTTCTCATGACGGAAATCATTGCCTAGAAAATGGAGATAACAATAAATATGAATGGTGGTGGATGGATGGACAGCTAGATGATAAGAGAATGGATGTATAAAGACAAGATCGATGGATAACATTGGACTTATAGTACAAGGAACTTCTAATAAACCTGTTAATTTTTGTCGCACTTTTCAATAATTGCCAAGGCTTTGCGATTCAACTCTTCAGGATGATATTGTTGAGATTCTGGTACATCAACTCCAGGTTGAGGAAATACACCTACTACAATTAAAGAATTATGAACACAATACAACATAGAAATGGTAAGTATTACATTTACCAGATGTACTGTTGGTTGGCCACGGTAATAGTACTATCAGCTGTAGATTTAGTTTTAGATTTGGCATTATCTAAAATGATAAATTAACATCCATTGTACCCAGTCAATCCATTTATCATCCATCCATCCATCTATTCCTTTTTATATATCCATTACCATCCATAAGTCTCCAATTCAGTAGTGGGTCATAGACAAAGGCTTCCAACACAGCCATCACACTATCTTTATTGTCTCGTAAAACCCTCATAACCGAACAACATGTACGCCGGAAGTTACCCTCAATTCCTGTTACCTGGAAAGTCAAAATAAACATTAACATAACAAAGATTGGTTGCATACCTCCATAGCATGTGTTAACATTCTTGTCAATCTAAATGGGATCTTCTCTGGAAACTTTTCTCGTGTCATGGCTACTTCAAAACAGTCCCCAAAATCAATATGAAGTATCCTGCCAGTGAGTCTGTCTAACATGAGATTACTGGGATGTCTAATGGAGAGAGAGATAGAATATATCCTTGATATATCATACTACAGTACCTGTCACCTAGACCTAAGATGTAGCCAACCATTGACATTACAGCCAGAGATCGTGTATAATTAGTTCGTCGATCAAACCACACCTATTATCATAGGTATTTAAACTAATTAATTATTCATAATATAGGGGTTCCCCTGACCTCTGAGCTAGGACTTTTGAGCCATAACACTTTAGCCAGATCATCTCCAGTAGTACTGTTAATAGCTTGTTCAAAGACTTCTACTTTCTGCATTACATGAGATGGTCATAGTCTGAAGAAGTCTAGAGAGAGAGAGGAGAGAGAGAGAGGAGAGAGGGAGAGAGAGAGAGAGAGAGAGAGAGAGAGAGAGAGAGAGAGAGAGGAGGGAGAGAGAGAGAAGAGAGAGAGAGAGAGAGAGAAGAAGAGAGAGAGAGAGAGAGAGGGAGGGAGGGAGGAAGGGAGAGAGAGATACTATCTTTTGGCCTCTTCTCATTTACCTGCAACATTATCGATGTTCTTATTTAACATAATCTTTTTCTTGTCTCTGTAGTCGCGAATAAGAGCATGAATTGTGTCACAATGAGGTACCCAACCAATGAGACCGAGTTAGGAGAGAGAGGAATAACTGAGTAACGTTGGATACTGGTAAAGAAAAAGAATCATTTGAGATAAAGTGAGAGAAGGAGGATTAAAGAGAGAAGAGAGGAACAGAGTCTTTATCACCTGAGATGTCTCTTAAAGGTTTCGGGATCATTATCCAGGAGAGTATTGACTAAACCAAACAGCTGCATACTCTCTCATCTTGACGTAAATCTTCATGGGCCTTTGAGTAGGAACATATAACTATGTCCATCACTACCTGGAGACAGAAAAAAACAAATAACATTTTTGTTTGTTTACTGTTGAGCAAAACATACCTTCCATTACAAGTTTTCTAGGTCGTTGTTTCGAAGTGATCACATTTAATGATGATGATACTGATTTATATGTATTTATAGGACTGTGTTGGTTCATAGCTACCAGGAACTGCCAACTCTAAATCTTTAGAGGCTAACAACCGAGGAGACACATACTGCAATTCTAGAGTAGTGAGCTGTAACAGATAAATAGATTGATTAAATAAAACAGACAGACAGGAAGAGAGAGAGAGAGAGAGAGAGAGATAAAGACACTTTTCTCACTTGTGGTAGCTGTTTAGATATTCTTCTGAACACGTGATAATAGAGTTCCCAGGCTTGAGTAAGACCTTAACATTATTACTAGTTTGATATTTTTTTACACCCATTCTGACGCCTCAGCCAAATCACGTCCATAAGCCTGGAAATGGATAAGGGGGATAAATAGGATATGATTCAATTGAATGGATAGATGATGAAGGTGGATATAGGATATGATTCAATTGAATGGATAGATAGACAGATGAATAGGATGAATTACATGATTAAAGGAGATTTCTTTGAGCGTTTCCGGTCCTTTCTCTAGCTTTAAATGAAGGGGTCTAACACTTTAAACATTCCTTGAACATTATGTTCACACAAAATACATCCTATATAAAAGAAATGTGTATTAGATTAGACAACAATCACCCCCTTCTCTCACACACACACAAACACACAACAACACAGACCTAGAAGCATCTTCCAATGCCTCATGCCACTGTTCATGCCACAATATGGCACTCTAATCAGTTCTTCAGACACCATACACAGCTTGTTGAACGAGTGCACTGCTATGCTCACGAAGATTACTTAATACCATTTGTGCAGCCTCACGTCCTTACAGTACTTTGACTTTTAAGCAGCAACAGTAAGTGGATAGATGAGCGCCTATAAAGAAGGGGATGTACCCATAATTATTGATATCTAATTAAATTAGAATGAGCATGTGCTAAAGTGATTGTGTGATTGTGGGTGTGCAGTGTACGTGGTTGGAATTACCTGAGGGTGATGTCTTTCCCATCATCAGTTAGTAGCTCCGTGGATCAATTTAGATACCAGACGACGAGGAGAATCAATACGAGCAATGAGTTGGGGAATAACCTAGATGTACAGTGCGTAATTAGATGTACATGTGTGTAATTAGATGGTATATAAACTTATCAGGAAACGATTAGGAGATTCTATTTTAATTAGGTTCATGATGTGCAGGATAAACAATAAGCTGCATAATTAGTTTATGATGTAAAGCCCAAATAAATGCCGCGAGAAATGATAGTTTGTTTGTTGTATTTATGTACCGGGAATAACTTTGTTTAATATCAATCTTATCCTTTTTACTATCTTTGTGATAAACTATTTGTGTTTCTTTGGAAAAATATGTTATTCTATATAGGATATTATATGTTACGATAAAATGACCTCCTGACAGGTACAGGGCAGGGTCATAGATATACTTGATAGAGTAATTTAGCATGTGCCAAATTATAAGTTGTGTATAACAATATACATGTACATGTGATGATGTATAGGTATGAGGGAGTTTGGGTATGGACTGTTGATGGTATATGGGTATGAATGAGGGAGTTTAGGAAGGAGACTGTTTTAACTGATGTATGGGTGTAAAGGAGTTTAGGAATGAGACTGTTGTTGACAAACCTGTAGCCAATTTTCAATGTCCACAGTTTAATTACATCTACTAATGAATCATAGACTTCTGACATGTGTCCATAGTCAAACCACAAGTCAAGAGCCTAAATGGATGAATAGATAAATAGATGGATGGGGAAGACAGATACCTCAGAGTATCTTGTAGTGAGTTTTCCAGATGAGAGAGAGATCGAACGAAGTACAGAAACCTTGGAAGCATTGCTTGCATAACGGACAGCTACTGACTTATCAGTTTCTTGTGGTGGTTCAAGAGGTGCACTAACAGAGGTACCAGAGGAAGGAGGGAAAGTATCCCAATATCGCCAGGAACCAGGCAAACTTGGACTTTCTGCTGCGGCTTTGGTCTTGCTTTAGTACTTGTCTTTGTTGTAAGAGAGCTTCGAAAGTTCATGAATGCCCAGCATGCCAAGCTTTGTACCATTGCCTGTCAAATTCAGTCGCTAAATGGTAATAATGAAGTATTGAGGCTATTGAAGCAGATGACAAGGAGGTGTGGTCCATGTTTAACTCGCCTGCCAATCACCCAGTTTCAAATAACATCTATACAAGTGAATGAAGAGGAATGATTAATTAATAATTAATGTTATGGAAAGTAGTGGGTAATACTAGCCAATAGTTGTTTGGTTTCTGATGTTGTTTGTTGTCCTGACTCATCAGGTTGAAGTATGTTAACAAAACGACTAAGTAGATCAAAAGCCTCTTTTTGAAGATTAGCATGCCATTATGTTTCATGTATGCTAGTGTCACCTAAATGGTAAATTAGATAGATTTGATTACACACAGAGATGTTTATCATTAAAACACCTGAGGGTATTTAGTGGAGAAAGGCTCATCTTCACTACAGTCTGGTATCATTGGTCAATAAGTAAGAAGGGTCCGTTCGGAGGAGGGCCAATTTGCCACTCTTTTGCGACAGATTGAGGCAAACTTGATCCATCCTCGCAGTTCCTCTTGTTGTGTAAACACGAGTGAGCGTACTTGAAGTATTCTAGCCACATCCAATCCATATTGCGCTGACATCCCTGTAATTATAGTCATAATAACAATAATCCATTCGCTCATCAAATGTATTTTATCAACCCATTCATTAATCTTACCAATAGTCATTCCACCATGTCTGTTGGAGTTGTTTCTTTCTCTCTGGTCTTACAAGACATTGAGTTAATCTCCTCTAGTTCTGAGAGGAGTTGGACGGCTCACACATAGATGATAACTCCGACTGTAAGACTCTCCAACTAAAGCAGTCATTTCAGCATCAAGAGAACTTCTAGCTTTATCATAAACGGAAAATAAAAATAAGTTCTTTTGTAATGGAAAAAATTATTACAAGGTAATCTCTCAATATGATTTCTACAATATTTATAAAGTAAATTTTAATTTTGAACGATGATCAAGTAAAATTTCCAATGATCATACCATAATTTTTATACATTATATAGACATGTTTTATATAGGTCTTTGTATCATTATTACATTACTGACTTACTTTTCTGAGCCTCTGAAAATTGGTTCTCGTGAATATTGAGAAGGGCTGATAAAACGAGCCATCAAATTTGGAGTTCCTTTGGTATACATCGTACGTATTCTTCCAGACTTTTCCATTGACCAACCCCCAAGCAGCAGCTGTTGCCATTACAGACATTTTCTGTCTGACGAATATCATCATCACCCATGGCCACATATCATTAGCTATCTCATAGAGACTCAACGACTCCTAGAGAGAAGAGAGATATGACAACTTCTTTCATTAATACTTACCATTCTCCTAGAGGGCATGAAGACACCTCATTCTACCAAGAGCTATTTTGATGTCATCAGGTCGCTGGTACTGGGGCTTACTTTGATAAAGATGCAAGGCAGCTTCCCAATCATTGAGACTCTCATACCATTCTTCTTGGACTTTCTGGAATGAGCATAGAATAATTAAACCATTAATTACAGTTATAAAACATCTGTGTTCGCTAGACACATCTACCAACTGAAAATATTACAACTTAAAACTTTATCTCTCCTCTGCCTCCATTCTATTTCTTCAACTTACAAAGTCTCCTTGATGGCGGTCTTTAGCATAAACCAATACACCGACAGCTGCATCAGGTGTTGAAGTTTATTGTTGATAGCAATTAATGATTCTAATAATTTAGGAGTTACACCACGATGGAAATCTTCCTCTTTATAATGCAATGCTTTAGCATAAGCTCGACAATTCATAGCACACTCCCCCAATAGCTCCGGACTAAGTGGGAGGCGACCCTAGAATAATAGATGTAATTAAAATATACACATGTAATTATAATTAAAGGCTATTAGAGGAGGCGCCAGGGTAATGGACTAGTTCCCAATAACATAGTAGATTAGTGTCATATTGATATTTATCAAGATGACATTAGTCTACACATTGTATTGTAACAGGTTAATTAACTTACCGTGGCTTCTTCACAATGTTCCATAAATTCCGCGCAAATTAAGAATTGTCTGGGTAATCTCGGAATGCTATCACGAGTGAGTGCCTGCTTTAAATTTACTACTAAATCTTCTTGATGCACTGATCTAGGTAAGAGATATTCCAGTTATTGTGTTCATTACAAATCACTCCTTACTTTAGTTCCATCCAACAAGATACAAATGCCAGCATTAAATAATTCCCCAGAGCTAGTGTGTTGTATGCTTGAGCTAAAGCCCGAGCAACAGGAACGTAATGAGGGGGAAGGGCTTTCTTTTAGTAACTCCACCCCTAATCGCCGTAACCATTCCACCAGTCTTCCTTTGATACTCGACCTGCTGCACTCCAGGCCTAATAAGTATTACATAATGGATAAAAGTACTATTTTTTAGTAACACATACTATAATTAGTACAGATGTAGTGGTTACTTTATCTAGTCAATGCATTAACTTCAACTGGAAACTTCTTAAAAGAAACAGCCTCTATTTCTGCTGAGTCATCTTCATGGTTTGTGTTGCTTCTTTGATTTCAATTGACGGTCAACATCATCATCTGGAGTAAGTGGTTCATCCTAATTTTAGAAGGTGGAGTCATGCTCAATGAATATTGAATAAGGATGTTCTAGCCTAGCACCTGTACACATCTTAATAATCATGTTTTCTTTGTACTATTCTATTGTATATTAAATGCTGTAACCATAGCAATGAATAGGTACATGTACATGTCTTGTTATTGTGGCTATGAATATTTAATAAGCGGGGATAATACCTTCAATAGTCTACATAATAACAGTTCATAAGAGGGGTGGGAATAACGATGCTTTGTCCAGCACCTGTTTGTGTGAAAAAAGAGTTAGTATACAAAATCATGTTATTTCCTTAAATGATTTTGTAAAGTCTTACTTTTTTCACCAATAGCAATAAAGATTTTGTAACGTGAACCCAACTGTTCATTAAAGAACAATGACCTCCATAGCAGGAGGACGAAGTTCAGCACAAGTATCTGGAGAAAGAGAGAGAGAGAATATAAGATACAAGTAGAAACATACCAGTACATCTACAATAGCATGAATGATTTGAGAGGAGTAGTCAGTAAAAATCTAATGTAGCACTAAGCTTCTCAATAGTCTAGAGCTGTCCTGAGAGAGAGAGAGATTTTAAAAACGCATTCTTCATTAAATAACTTACTTTCGAACATCTACAGGATACTGGTAGTATGAAAAACTTAACAATAGGGGTACCAACAAATGAAGATAATCGTCTAAACTTGCACCGGGCATATTGTAAAGCACTTAACATCTAAAAACGAAAAAACTGACTCATAAAATTTATCATCGTCTTTTTATACTTTCTGTGTAACAAGTTTCTGTGGGCTATCATCCCGTGCATAAAGAGACGTAGGACAGGTTGTACCATAGGGGGGAGATAAATTTTGTGAGTTCATCCCCCATAGCTATAATTATCTTCTCAACTAACGGATTATGGTAGTTGAATAGGACTGTCAGGTCGCCCAGAATTCTTAAGGGTTAACAAATAATTTTAACTATCAATATCAAAAATCACTATTTTTGAATGCTTCTCCACAAATTAAACACTATGAATTAAATTTGATTTTCAATATAGTTAACTTAATTTTGGAGTACACATCAATTTTAATAACTTCCTCATTGATTATAAAAACACAATAAAAATGACTATTCTATCTCAGTATCTAAAAGAGCATTTAAATTAATTATTTTACATTTATCATGAAATAGTTCAATACACTTACTCTGACAAAGCAGAATAGATATGGGGCATATAATCTCTCCCTGCATGTTGTTTAATGATTGATACAATCTGTCCTAGTTGTTTGAACAAAAAACTCTCTCATTGATTTCTCACATGTTGTGATAAATTGAGAAATGGTGGCATCACCTAGCATGTAGGGAAAAAACCATTAAAACCTGGCTATCCTCAATGATAGGCCACACCCACATGTGGTAGGTAGGGTACACTCTTCATTCCTAAGCTTTGAAAATAAAGCCTAGGGCCTGTATAGCCATTATGTGATGTTGTGAGAGAGACTGGTCTTTGAGTCCTCATAAGAGCACTTATTGCCCACAGCCGGATAGAAGTCATCAAGACTGCTACGGACCATTTGAACAAGAAGTCACTAGCTGTGTCAGGGATTCCTTGAGAGAGAGAGTAGAGAGATAGAGAGAGAGAGGAGAGAGAGAGAGAGAGAATAGCAAATTAACAGCAGTTGCTATCGTAAACAAATCATAGCAACCTGCACCAGTCTTTGAGGTTTTTATCCATTGGTTTTACTGATAGGCATACCCATTGTATTGCGATTGACTCCGCCCTTTTCTAACTTTGTGCTTATGGAGGATCAAGCGCTCCTAGGAGACCAAGTACTCGTATCACCTAGCAGAAAGAGACATGTCATATAATAGTAATTTAATTAAGGTACTAACCTCTCTTCTGATCCCTTGGGTCTGTTCAGTTTAAGAAAATTAAATAAAATGTCAACAAATTGGGGTACGTCAAAATATGGATCAATGACATATCTAAAAATGGAATGATAGTATACTAGTAATATACTAATAATATACCATTATTTGTATAGGTAATTACAAGCAGGTTACCAATAGTGTACTGATAACAAAATAAGGTAGTTTACTAAAAGTATACTAATAAATATACCGATATTTGTATAGGTAGCATCAAGCAGTTTTAATAATAATGTAATGATAACTAAATAGAGTAGTTTTACTATATTATTATTTTAATAGTAATAATTGATACAAGGCATTTATTGTTAATTAGAATTGTAAATTTTGACTTGCCCCCCCCCAGTTGCCACGTGATAGTGGCTGGCTTCTGGTGATAGTCGGCTGACTTTACGAGGTGAAAAATCGATTTTTGTTATCTGCTCGAAGGTGTGCAATTTAAAGTATGCGAAAGGTATGCCATTCAAAACTGTATGAGTTTTATAGTTTGGGACTTTCTCCGTAGCGCTAGAGAGCCAAATTTTATATATAAAATGGCGATTTGGCAAGCTGAATGATTGGTGCAAGTCCCCTGTGGATAGCCGTAAAAGGCAAAGTTATTCACAGTTCTGGGTGGCTTTCTCAACTCGGACAGAGTATAATAGTATACTGAACATACTGTAACTTCATACTCACCCCAGTGTTTTCACAAGCTGACAAAAAGTCCACAGGCAAACAACCTAGAAATGAAGACCATATTAAAAAAATAGATTCAACTGACATTATATAAGTTACTTCTCTCTTTGGAAGTGAGCTTGCATCTTGTAACATCCCATAATAATAGGACAAAATCTGTTACCCACGGTTCTCAAACCCATACAAGCTACCTGAGCTAGTTTCACCTATTGAGCCATTATATTAATTGTAACATTAGGATTGGTTTACCAGTTTCCTTAAGTTTAGGAATCAAAAAACCTGAATTTAATGAAATAAATATACAAATGTATTGAATATCATAGCAGATATCGAACAGAGTAATATAAATTGTCAATAAGGAATGTTATACTTTAAGACTAGGTTCTTGGTAAGGTTTTACGAGACGTAGGAGAATTGGCTATAGATGTCCCAGTAATCTAGCACTTGTTCTTTGTTAGTCCAAATTCCACTATATTCTAATTCCAGTAAAATCTTTATGAAAGAGATAGAGTCGGGAAAGAAAATAAGGATTGTGTCTACATGTATCAATACTTTCCTCAATGTAGGCTTACATAAGCTGGATTAAGATTGCTCAGTAGACCAAATAGTACACCTTGCTAATTCTCTAATGCGAAATACCTAAATGAGATCACATGATTATCAGATGATAGTCACATGATGTACCCTATCATATATAGCAACAAAAAGAGAGGTAAGATTTTTCAGCTGAGCTAAATGAGTGTCAAATTTCTCATCAAGGAACAACAAACACACACTCACGAACTCTTCATTGCAGGAAGGAAATGGATGGATAGATAAATGGATGAATGGGTAAATGGACATATGGATTGATTAGATGGATCAATGGACACACAGTGTCAGTAATTCCGACAGTTAATAATTTTCTAACACTTCCGCTACAAACTTGTGCAGATGAGCGACAAACTGGGACTAAATGGTGTTGTAAAATTGTTGGAGGAAGAAGAGCTGGTACCAAGAGAGCTGTACATGTTTTAACAGCCTCTAATCTTATACTCTTATGCTCTGAAGATAAATACCATGGTCAGTACAACTCTGACTAGTGAAGAGGCAAGTGAGCTAAGGGGAGAGAGAGAGAGAGAGAGAGAGAGAGGAGAGAGATGATAGATTAATGATGACTATAAATACCTCAAAGTTAAAAAGAAACCCAGTGTCTGTAGAGCTGTGTGATGTTTCCAATATCAGATTCTGGAAGAGGACCAGGACACATTCCTAAAATACAAAAAAAGAACACTTTATCATACACACACAAAAGTCAATCAGATTACTATAGGCATTCTCAATGTCATCCAATAAGACTTATGTTACACAATTTAAAACTCAATAGATGTCATATTTGACACAATAATAATGACCCAGCATTACCTGATGAAGTACCGGTCACTGGCTTAGGAGCACCAGGGTGTTTGAATTGTTTGATGCAAAAGAACATATACAACAATTTGAGAAGCCACTAGATTGAATGATGATGAATGGATGAATCTAGTAGAATTATTAATATGGTCATCTTATGGGACCAATCTCTCTTGTACCTTGTATATCTTCCTGTAAAGATGGTATTTCTTAGCAAGTACTTTGAGAGCATTGTCAATTCCAAACTCAGACCCGCAGTCCAAAAAGTTGATCTAATATGGGTTCTGATCTCTTCTTCAATATTGGGTCCAATGCTCGTGCCTAACATATTATACACAAAAAGACAGCAGGATCAGGAGTTACTAAATTACGACTGTAAGTTCTAAAAAGAAAGCATGATAAATCGATCCCACACAATCTGTCTATTAATTTATAGATTCATCCTCCCCACAATCCATCTGCCATCTACAATCCATCTGTCATCCACACATCCATCTGTCCACTCATTCCTTCGTCTTACTTTCCGCTAAGATGCTTTGCTAGGTGGTAAGTTTGTCTTAACCATTTGTATAACAGGTTGTAGGTCCATTTCTGTCAGGTAGTATACAAGCACCATTTGTCGAATGCTCGAAAGGGCAAGGGACGCTCCTTATCTCTCCGAAGGACAATCAGCATCACGTAATCTAATCTACACACCATCATGTAACTAGAGGGTTCAATAATGAAAATTCAGTACAAAGGGTTCCTAGCGCTACATTCAAAACAGCAGCTGTAATAAAAATAATCTAACAACAAAAACTCTCTTAATTGTATACAAACAAATATACACTAACACAATATCTGATGTAATAAAGGCTGATATTTACTTTAAAGCAAAATAGTTCAGATTGAGTGCAGCAATACGAGGAAGAAGTAACAAAATGTTTTGTATATAACACCACTACGACTATTTTTGTTCTTCATGGACTAAACGACAAACCTAATGAACAATGAAACACATCAGTGACAAACTGCATGAGCTGATAACTAGTATATGGGACCCATTTGTCATCCATCCATACCCATCTGTCCAACCATGTATCCCAATTGTCCGTTCATCTGTCCATCTGTAAACCCAATCCATTCAAACATCCTTAATCAATTATAAACCTCATCAAACTGCTTATTCATTGTATTGTTGGGACATATCTTGGACGGTTGAAACTTCTGATCAGCTCTTTCCCCCATACCCCCATACCCGAGGGCCCAAAACCAGGAAATCTTCTAATCCAAGCAGTAGTTGTAGTAGGACCCCAAAACTTATATAAAATCTTAACCTAATATACTACATATTTATCTACCATCTTGATTTCTTCAACTTGTGAGAGAGCCATTGTCTTGTTATTCCAGATGAGTCAAATCAACGAAAGCAAGTCCTAAAATGTTTGTCACTTTTTCTTGTTCTTCAAGTAACTCTCTCACGAACACTCTGACAAGAATAGAGAAATGGATAGATTAGACAGAAAAAAATGGATGGGACAGACAACTAACTTCTGTTTGGGAAAGCACAGTTCCTAATCAAATCATTTAATTATTAAGAGAGATCCATGAAGTGCGATCATATCTACTGAGATTACTTGACTTCTCTTTGGGAAACCTCCCACGCTACTGCTGCTGCTGCCCCACTACTATCAAACAAGACCCAGTACAGCTTCTTTATAACGAGCTAAGACCAAAAAATTCAAAATAATAAATTTAACACTAACAAAAGGCTGACCTCATAATACCGAGAATTAATGTCTCTTTGTTTTCCTCTCTGCTACAAGTCTTAAACATGCTTTAAGAGCTAAGACTGCTTTCTCTCTTATTAGAGGTGAGAGAGAGAAAGAGAGATGATAATTCAATCATTTTCATTACACACTACATACTCTTGGGTCTGAAACTGCCATAAAATATTGTAAAAAACTTGTTGAAACTGTCTGTAAAGAGAGTAGGGTGTATGTACAGCCAAGTTCTCTCAAAATCAATACAGCCTGCTATATTTTTGTTCTCAATTTCCTCCCAACCATTCAAGAGCTCGCTTGATCTCAAATTGCAACATATTTCTACAAATGAAAAAACAAATAAATCATACCAGCTGCAACTTAAGGAGTGAATGAATGGAACAGCGAAGAGATATAGTGTACATGTATTGTTTATTTACCTGCAGTATAAGTTCTTCGACAAAGCCAAGCTGCCGATGGCCTTAGCAACCATTTCAGTCAACGAGACATCAGCATGTGGTAATGATGGCCCTCAAGTAGTGGGCAAAAACGGCCTAGACGGAGTTACGTTCCCCTCTACAGCTACCCAAACTAAATAGAATAGTTTAAAAAGTAATATCACCAGTGAATGGTCAAGTTCGCCGTTAAGGAGTTTATAAAGAACACCAGCTGATAAAGTGTTGTAAACTATGTATACATTAGTCAAATGAGACTCGATTGGTCAGACACAGTACAACAGTACCAACAACTTTCTTATCAACATAAAATTTGTATTCTACGGACAGATGGTACTAATCATATTCAAAGTCAGTTACTTTGCACCTGGACTTTAAATACATAGTTCCTTAGTTCAGACTTAATTAATTAAGTTAGTAAAAATTGAACTATTTTTCATTTCAACTTCATTTACCCCCTCTGGTCATTCCTTGTTTGTTTTTAGGATCATTTTGTTAATACGTTTTTTGGCTTGGAAAAGTGTACTTAAGATTGAGTAGTTGTGGGGGCTTAAATAGAAAGACCCAAAACGAATTTTTGTCACCACAAAGAAAGAACCAAATAGCAAGGGATCCGCCTTTTCGTGGAATTAGGGTTAGCAATTATTGGTAAAGTGATTTATTTTCGTCCAATGTGATGGATCATAGTTGGTAATTCGTAATTCAGTCTGAAAAAACGCTGCAAATCACGAGGGCTTAAGAGAATCTCGTTCGCTTTCAAATTTGGAGAAAAGACAATACAACCCAAGTTCAAATGAATAGGTAAGAGCTTTGAATTTCAAGGAACAGTACACTTTCCGGTATTC
>NW_024534004.1:15000-27503 GCF_016097555.1 Gigantopelta aegis | reverse complement strand
CGTTCAATCCCCCACCCCCCCCCACCCCCAATAATGTCCACCATGCTACGGGCCTGCGTCTTAAAATAATTTCTTACGTACGAAAACAAAAAAGGAACTAAAATGAAATTTAACCTAGTACAAATATTAGAACGATCAGAAACACATTTAATAATAATTATCGGTAATACCCGATCATTGTTTATAATGAAGTTTTGAGATGTATTTTATGACATAGTTTTTGTTTTAGGATCAGTTCCATTGTATAGTATACGTATGTGTGGTATAGCGTAAGACAATAAAATTAGTAATTTAGAAATACGTCACTTCCTCTCTTTGTTTGTAGCTCGAGTCGGGTAGACGTGTTTGGAAATTTAGCAGATAATTATCCTATAAACATCAGAGTACTTTTGCATCATCTGTAATTCAAATTGGTCTCTTCTGATTTGTACGACTTTGGATTTGTTTTAATCAAATGCAAAACTGTTTATAAACTATATTTCTATGACTATTTGTATTATTTCTTTATTGAGTGACAGACATGCCTCGACGAGAAAACCCCCACAATCGGCCTTGTCCGTGCGGTCACGAGTGTCATTAAAACGAAGGACGCCAGCTAGAGCACAAGAGAAGGAAAACGACTTTTTCTAATCAAGTTGAAGAACCGACTTCTACCAAGCGCTGTTCCTGTCGCGGAGAATGTGATCGGTGAGTGTGTACACGGTAGTAGTGGCAATGGGATGCAGGTACCGACAATAACTTTTGATAGTATTTTACAGCACACCCATTCTGTTCATGAATTCCCACCCCCATCCTCCCTTCCTCCACTGTCGGCGCCTCCTCGGTTTGTAAATGATACCATTCCTGTACTAGAGAGTAGTTTTGATAATGTGGCAGACCACATTCCACTATGTTAAAGGAGAAAATTTGGAGAGAGTGTATCGAAATGGCCTTGCTTCTCAAGTCTGCAACGGAGTTTGATAGCACAACATCAAAGGGCGAAATAGTGTTTAGTGAAGGCCATCTCGCAATTATCAACTCTCCCAACAAACCCATTCACACTTGGACAACGGCTTTTCTTGTATACATAAGCATAATGCTTGAACAATTTCCAAATAAGGCACAAGAACTTTTGAAATATGGCAAAGATGTCCGTTTTACAGCTACTAAGTGAACCGGTTAGGTTAATTAAAATGTACAGTTTCGTCTTCAAAAACACGTTATCCAAATTCTTCATGGGGATAATTGACTGCGAAAAGTGGGCAGTGTACGTACTAACGGGAATAAAACACGAGACAAGTGTTTTTACCGCTGACACTGGTATCAGCCAGATGACCTCATATCGGAGTCATGCAACGGTTATTAATCAATAAGGTCGACATTAATGACACGCAACACAACAAACTATTGCTGGAGTTACAAAACGGGCAAATGTATGTTTAATTCCCGCTGCAGATTCAGTCATTCATGCGACAAGTGTGGGGACGCCCATCCCAGTTTTCACTGTTTTCGTCAATTCTGAGCCAACAGTCGCCGCTAATACAACAGCGAACCAACTCTCTTCTCTGAGATACACGCCAATCAAATACACTGTATTGGAATCAAACATACGCAACTATCCCGACAAGCAGTCTAAATTAGATTTGTTAAATGGCTTTAAGTTTGGTTTTTCTATCTATTATAGTGGTCCCAGGGAATCTACTGAGGCCAAAAATCTTGTCAGTGCCAAACAAGCACCCCTAGTATAAACTTAAAAAATAATACAAGCTGGCAGAGTTGCCGGGCCTTTCTCTTACCAAATACTTCCAAACTTAAGAATTTATCTCTTAGTTTTGGTGCCAAAGAGAAACAAATCAAATTTCCGGGTAATTCATCACCTTTCTTACCGAGACAATTTTTCGTGAATGACTTTATCGACCCAGAAAACTTTTCGGTAAAATATATAAAAAATGATGATGCAGTTTTAATGATAAAGGAAGTTGGATAAGGAGCATTACTTGCGAAATGTGACATTAAAGTCGCACGCCCTAGTTTCAGCCCGCGAAAATTAATTCTAATTTTGGTTAATCTATAAAACCGTAACACACTTAGATCACGTTTTTATAAAATAGAGTGAAAAAGCAGGTTTTATATCGATAAATACCTGTTATCCAATTAGTTGAAATCAATTTGAAAGTTAGTATTCTGATGTCACCGGTAGATATCGCTCGAAGCACAGAAATGCCTATGTCACGACAAATTTCCCAGAGTGCACACAGACTTGGGGGTGCGTTCCTTTCACTTCTGGGAATGTTCCATCTGTTCTGTCCTGGACAGCGAACGGAAGGAGTTTGGAACAGGAAGTTACTTTACCAACATGGGTACTTCTGTTGGGGAAGTGGCTGCTGCAGCAATCATGATACTTGAATCCGAATAATACTTGAGTTGGACAAGGAGCATTACTTGCGAAATGTGACATTAAAGTCGCACGCCCTAGTTTCAGCCCGCGAAAATTAATTATAATTTTGGTTAATCTGCAAAACTAACACACTTGGATCACGTTTTTATAAAATAGAGTAAAAGGCAGGTTTTATATCGATAAATACCATGGGAATCCCCGTGACCCAATTACTTGAAATAATTTTGAAAGTTAGTATTCTGATGTCACCGGTAGATGTCGCTCGAAGCACAGAAATGCCTATGTCACGACAAATTTCCCAGAGTGCACAGGCTTGGGGTGCGTTCCTTTCACTTCTCCTGGGCATGTTCCAACTGTTCTGTCCTGGACAGCGAAAGGAATGAGTTTGGAACGGGAAGTTACTTTACCAACATGGGTGCTTCTGTTTAGGAAGTGGCTGCTGCAGCATTCATGATACTTGAATCGGAATAAGACGAGAATGATAGTTCGTCACTGACCATGTTGACAGTGTTTGAAATAATAAATTTTATATATAAACCACAATTAGCCTACATTTGTTATTCGGCACCGGGTACTAGTGGCTAACCTATTGTTATTAGCAATTAGATGCACCGTTTATTATTGTTGGTAGTGGTAGTAGTAGTAGTAGTAGTACAGTCTGTAGGAACCAGAGGTGGGGAAGCACTTCCCCTCCCCAGGACGAAAATATAAGGTGTTTTTTTGCCCTACTCTATTTAAATAAAGGTAACAATATAGCTTGTGCCCCCCACCACACCCCAAGGTTGTATCTCCTCTCCAAATATCGTAACTTAGCAACATTATTGGTTTTAAGGGTTTGTAACGTTTTGTATTGAGATACTTACTTGCCTGAACTTTATTGTTAATGAAAATGTGAAGAACTTTGAAGAAAAACCTCACAAATGAACGACAAGCAAACGACAACAAATCGGATGTTCATTGCGCGAACCGTGCACGAGAAAACAAACCGATCCAAAATGATAAGGTCACGTGGTATACCAACGTCTGTGACGTTGAAACGGGAAGATCCCCTCTAAAAATAGATTATACCTTGTCTGCTCAACGTTTTTTTTTCTCAGACGCGCGTGCGTTTTTAAGAAATACGAAAAATGCATTTTGTGGTATTACAAATACCAGGATTACTAGGATTACCAAAAAAACACTTCAGGTGAATGGAAATGTATATTCTAAATAATAAAATGTAAGTAAGTGCAATTTTATTTGTGAGAAAATGGGTTTGATAGCGAAAAACAACGGCGTAATGGTTAACAACTAGGGCGTGTCCCTTTAAGGAAGCTTTTCGGTTACTTATCGTCTCGCCAAAAGATTTCGAATGGCTAGGTTTTAAATTTGATGAGAATTATAATTACGTTGACAAAAATCTCTCCATCATCTGTCAGCTGCGCGCTGTTTGAAACGTTTTCTACATTTATCAGTTGGCTTATTTCGGACAGAACCAATAATACAAATGTGCTACATTACTTGGATGATTTCTTGTTTGGGGTTCGAATAGCGTCAAATTATTGTTATAACCTTCTTCAGACCTTCAAATTTTATTGCAAACATCTTGGTGTCCCACTCGCTGAAGACAAAACAGAGGGTCCAACGTCTGTTCTGTCCTTCCTGGGAGTTGAATTGGACACGAGCGTAATGTTCTTGAGATTGCCGTGCGACAAACTCGAAGAATTAAAAGAAAATGTAAAGCTTATACTTGGAAAGAAAAAGGTTACTCTTAGAGAGCTACAGTCATTGTTGGGCCGTTTAAATTTTGCCTGCCGAGTCGTATCTCCAGGCAGATCCTTCTGTAGGCGCCTAATCAACGCTACTGTCGGTGTGTCAAAACCTTACTATAAAATTCGAATCACAGTTGAAATGGAGGATTGATACATGTGACTCCAATTTTAAGATAATTATTATGGCGTCACTTTAATGTCCGACAGATTGCGGGTAGACGATCATGAGTTGGAGCTATTTGCCAACAATGCAGGAGGTGAAACTGGGATTTGGGATCTATTTCCAAGGAAAATGGGCACATGGCCATTACAGTGGAGTAAAGGGGGGGGGGGGGGGGGGCGTCTCACAAATATCACTTTAATATATATATATATATATATACCCCATATATGCTCAGTTGTACTTGACACAATGGTACTGAATAAAATAAATTGCATTAATGATTGGCCAGATGGAAACTTCAACATAATACAAACATTGTGACACCCACACGTGACGTGTCATGTCATCACACTTATATTTATTCCAATGAACTCTGTCTTATGCTAATTTTGATTTAGTAAACTGGTCTGGAGAGTCGGTCAATATGACTTTATATGAAGTAATGATTTAGTGTCATATACATCAATGAAATTAACTCTCTCTCTCTCTCTCTCTCTCTCAGTTGTTCTTCAGACACGTCCAAGACTTGCATCTAAACGTTTCAGAAATTAATTCATCTCTAATCCCAGTAGATATTTATTTTGTCTCGATATTTGGTGTTTATACGCCATACCAAAATGCCAGTATCAGGAGACGTATTAAAAATAAATGAATTCCTCCTAATGTCAAAAAGTACTTTTCATTCATTTGAAGAAATTCGACCAAAGCTGGATCCAAGATGTAAATTATATGTCACTTTGGGAATTTCAAAGAAACGTTTGAGGTAAATAATATCATTTCAAGTACATGTAACATAAACCGCCGTTTCCAAAACATTTCTAAACCTAATGAAACAAAAAGTTAGTTTTGTTTGACGATACAACTAGAACACATTGATTAATTAATCATCGGTTATGGGATGTCAAACATTTGTTAATACTGACATTTTAACATTAGCAGCAAGGGATCTTGTATGTGCTCTTATCCACAGATTGAGAAACGATTGAAACATGGTGCCACATATTTGAATACCAGCTAGGGTAATGTAACAATTTTCGGACACAGAAAGAACCACACTTTCTATGTATGTTCGGATTAGGTTATCCTCTCTAAATTCGTCTTTCGTATTTTCACCCCGTCCTATATGGTTATGGTGTATGTCAGAGTTAGATGAATGAAGTCGGGCGTATCCATTTAAAGTTATTACTAAATGTTACTGCTTGGGTAAATTAGAGAACATGGGGTTAAAATCAAGAATTTCAAATTCGATAATTAATTTAAATGCTGCATCTGTAATTAGAGACTCGATTAGACTGTTTTACACAAATGTGTGTGTGTGTTGTGTGTGTGCAGGCGCGGATCCAGGATTTGTTAATAGAGGGGGTTCAAAACCCGTTGTCGTTTTTGAAAATAGAATTTAAAGGTCCTTAACAGGTCGACGGGATAAAGTTTCATTTTTGTGTATTCTGTGTAAAGAACTGCAAAAAATACAAATTTCACAGATAGATAAAATTAAAATTTAGAATAAAAGTTGCAATAAACGTTCTGGATGGAATCGAACCGATTCCAACACATTTTTTCGTACAAATATATCTTTTCTAGTTTCTTTGAGATGATTACACTGCACCAAAATATGGTGTACCGTTAGAGTACACACCGACAGTGCAGGCAACGTTAGATGCATGATCTACTCTAAGTAATATTAAACAGCTTCTCCAGCTATAGTAACTTTATATTAACATAGGGACAGGGAGAGTGCTTCATTATATAACGCTAGTATTGTGAGCAGAATTCATTTCCATGTTTCTATTGTTTCATTTGTCCACACACATCAAAGACATACTTCTCACCTTCCAAAAGTTACTTCATCTTTAATGCCAATGGATATTTGTTTTCTATTGACATTTGGTGTTTATATGTCAAACAGATAAATATCAGGAACCATATTAAAAATGAACGAATTAGCATAAAGTTCTTTTGATTTATTTAAAGAAATTTTCTTCATGCTAAATTTAAGAAGTAAATTATCCTGCACTATGAGACCTTTAACAGGGGTAATAATCTCATTCTATGTATTCCCATCGGACACAATACTTTCCATGAAATTGCCCGATTCGCACCAATTTTTAGTGCTGAATTTTGGGCAGTCATTAAATCCTTGGAAGAAATAAAGGATTCTATTGCATCCAAATCTATTATTTTCACAGATTCACTTACGTGTCTCTAAGCTTTACAAAATATGAAACTAGACCATCCATCATTTCGAATGGTGATACGAAAGTGTGACTTTTTATCAATTGCCAATAAATATATTGTCATTTGTTCGGTATCCAGCCATGTTGGCATCAGGGGTAATGAAAAGTTAGATATAGCTGTCAAGTCTCCTTTGGATTTGCCCCATGCCAGGGTTGGTGTGCATTATACTGATTTTAAAAATATTGCCAATTTATCTTCTTGATTTGGCAAGATGAGTGGAACATGCGAGCAAGCTTCATGCTATCAAGCCAGTCTTGGGAGAGTGGCAGTCCCCCTTAAAGGGACATTCCTGAGTTTGCTGCAACATTTAAGGTGTTATCGACTAACAGAGCCTTTTTAACGATTGCAGTTAAATATAAAATATATTTTTTTCTGCATAAAATATTAGTGGCTGTATATTAAACGTGTTTTTGATCGTTCTAATAATTTTACTTAGTTAAATTTCATTTTATTTCCTAAAATATAATTTATTTGAAAACAGAATCTAGTTTGGGCTCCTTACAAATATTAAGACGACCAGAAACACATTGAATATATAGACATTGATATTCTAAACAAGAAAATATATTTAATATGTAAGTTTAATCGTAGAAATATTTTATTAGTCTGAAACATCTTACAATACAGGAAACTCAGGAATGTCCCTTTAAGGCAGGGCAGGAAGGATGAAATAGTCTTGTGTCGTGTTTTGCATCGGTCATGCATGCTTGACCTATTCATTTATCTTGATGAGTTCACTGCCAGAAAATAACACTTGTACTCAAGAAACACAAAAGGTTACGTACTGGCGTAGGAAAGGAGGGGGGGGGGGGAGGGGCAGCAGCGATGGGTTTTTTTTTATATATTCATACATGTATTTATATGATTGTTTGTCCCCTCCCCAACACACTCACACTTTTTGGCACCTTCCTACACCCGTGTCACGCTGTCTGCAATTCATTTCACGGGCTGGGTCAAATAAATATTATTAACGAAACCAAAATACGTGATTTTAATAATCCTTGAAAAATATAAAAAACCCACACGGCAGGATAACTCTAAAGAGGGGTCAATATTCCAAAATTTTCTGGGAGACCACCCCACCCCCGTCACGAGCTTCACGCCTTCAACGTTCACCTCGTAAGACTACGATGTCCACACGTCTGGCAGACAGTTTTGGGTATGGCGCTATGAAATTGAATATTTCCTAAATGCAACTGCAGTCGATAAGGGATATTGGGGGGGGGGGGGGGGGGGGGGGGGGGGGGGCGTCCCACAGAAAGAAAATAGGTTAGGGTTAAGAAAATCATACAGTAATGATAAAGGGCCATTGAGTTTGTCAAAAGGTAAACTTAAAGACCTAAAATCGGCAAACAAATGTGGGCATGACATCATACCCATTTCACCCTCTGGTAGAAACCAGTTCAAAATTGCTATATGTTGGTTGTTTTGTTAGCTCCGCCCCTTTATGAAAAAGAGACATCCCATTGCCTGCACAATTCTTTGGTGGTCATATGGTAAAGCTTCATTTCTCAGTCGTCTGTCAAGATGGCTGGACGCGATTACAGCGTTCTTTGCTATGCTCTGTTTGCGTTCTTTCTGTGTTTTGAGAATGCAAATACTACACTTCTGACGATGAAACGTAAAAAACCTGGACGTAGCAAATTGCTATCATGCGCAGTAAACTGTTTGAGTTCCTCCAGTTGTCGGTGGATAACGCACGACAAGGACTCGAATAAATGTGTTGGAAGTGAATCTATAGACTGCGACAAAGCATACAAGAATGGTACTGCTCGGAGCAGTTTGGGGATATACCAAATATTGCCATCTGGGACACAAGCTGAGGAAAACATTCGACATTCAAACTGGTTGATCTAACAAACACGGCGTGTTGCGGTCCCCCAGTGTCTGTCAGTAATGCTGACGTTGAGTATGACGCAGAGATCCAGGGATCAATAGCAAGGTACGTTTGTAAAAATGGATTTACATTCTGCGGACCCATTAAAAAAGAGGTGACATGTTTAGTTAACGGATCGTGGGAGGGACCAATCAACGGCTGTCGACAAGACACGTGGATAAAATGCCCGAACAGAGGTCACCTGCTACCATGCCCTTTGAAAGATGGATCCGTCATTGAAATTATTGGAAATTCAAGAAACAAACCCATCGAGTTTTCCTTGTTCACTAAGGGGAAGACAACGTTCAGTTTACGTGTAAATAACTGTCCGATAGTATTAAGTTCTTTAATATTTTCAGATGTTAGTAGTTGGGTAACATTGTTAAATCGTCATATCGTAGGCAATGGAGGATAAAATGATACTCTTCTATTTCATTTTTGTTACAAAGTGTACATTTTCTCAGCGATCTTTCAATATTTCTATATCTGCCAAATTCTATATTTAATTATGTGCACATATTCCGATTTCTGTTGTCTTTTAAATGACGAGCGTCCAATGATTTTCTAAGATAATCTTGTAATTTGAAATTATTTAACAAGTGTTTTATATAGAATTCTCTTTGGAGTTGTCCTATCACAGCGAGCTCCAGACTGGCGAATGTGAAACCTCATATTTTAAACAGTGTTCGCTGCAATAATAATAATAATAATAATAATAATAAAATTCAGGAGAAAGCGTGCAGTGAATACCACTCTTGAAACATGTATACCATAAAATGAGACCACATGATCTGTGGTTGTAAGCACTTTTCGATATTAATCCATCCAGTGCACCACGACTGGTATATCAAAGGCCGTGGGATGGTGTATATAAACGATGCCTTGCTACTAATGGAAAAAATGTAGTGGGTTTCCTCTCTAAGACTATATGTAGAAATTACCTAATGTTTGACATCCAATAGCCGATGATTAATAAATCAATGCGCTCTAGTGGTGTCGTTAAACAAAACAAAACTTTTTTCTGTATTAACCGACATCACATGATCAATGGCAAAATGGCAAGTTAAAGAGACATTCCTGAATTTGCTGCAACTTTTAATATGTTATCGACTAACAGTCTTTTTAACGATTATAATTAAATATCATATTTTTCTACATAAAATATTAGTGGCTGTATATTAAACGTGTTTCTGATCGGTGCAATATTTTTACTAGGTTAAATTTAATTTAATTTCCTAAAATAAAATGTTTTCGTACGTACGAAATTATTTGAAGACAAAATTCAGTTTGGATTTCTTACAACTATTAAGACGACCAGAAACACATTGAATATACAGATACTGATATTCTAAACAAGAAAATATATTTAATATGTAAGTTTAATCGTAGAAATATTTTATTAGTCGGAAACATCTTACGATGCAACAAAGTCAGAAATGTCCCTTTAATTGACTTGTTCTTATTACAGGGACCGCGTGGCCGAGGAAGCCATGCTCCCTTTCCACTAGGTCCTCGTTATTGTTCTTAGAAAGCCACATTCAAAAAGATGTCTGTGAGGAACATGCCCTATAACAGGTTCGAACACTCAACTTGTGTCATTACTTTAAACTACACTCCACTGGAAAGCTAAAGACAACAAGAAGTGATAAATAAGAGATCAACACCAACATCATAAATCTTTGTTTATTTATTAACTACTGTATAATATAAATACAGTCAAACCTGTCACACCAGGGGGTAGATAATAGAAAGAAACAAATGTTTTATTTAACGACGCACTCAACACATTTTATTTACGGTTATATGGCGTCAGACATATGGTTACGGACCACACAGATTTTGAGAGGAAACCCGCTGTCGTCACTACATGGGCTACTCTTTCCAATTAACATCAAGGGATCTTTTATTTGCGCTTCCCACAGGCAGGATAGCACAAACCATGACCTTTGTTGAACCAGTTTTCCTACTTTATGCGATGTATTGTCATAGTAAGTCTACAAATTTCAAACTTAGCCTACCCAGAGGAAATTGGATGAATTCCAGAGTCATATCCCTTAAAGGGACATACTCTAGTTTTTAAACACTAAGGCATATTTTTTACTATTAGAGCAGTTTTTCATAACTGAAATCATACTTTACTTACATTTTATTGTTTAGTTTATCCATTTCCGTACATTTTGGTCATCCTGGTGTTTTTAATATCACAAAATGCATTTCTCACATTTTTAAAAACGCACGTGCGTCTGAGAAGTAACAGTCATTGAGTTGGAGTTTTAGGCTATTTTTCGAGGGTATTTCACCATTTCAAAGTCACAGACTCATGTTTCACTCAGTTCTAACTTTATCCAAATGTGTTACAGGTTTGTAGATTAGCTAAACTTAATGTTAATTTTCACGGGTTGAAACTAGAGTCTGTCCCTTTAACTAAACTCAATGTTAATTTTGACGGGATGAAACTAGGGTCTGTCCCTTTAAATGATACAGTAGAGATGTCGGGATTGAATGGGTACTAGTATTCCTGAAGGTGTGAGGATTGGATATTTGTTGCACCTTGTCGTAAAATATCCCTTTTATATAATAGAACATATTAACTGTGGCCGCTTAATACAGGTATTTTAGTGATTTGGGATCCGATTTAGGTGACCGCCGGCCGCATTAGAAGGTGACCGCTTATTACGAGTGCACCTACATTAAAAATCGTTTTAGAAGTAAAATTGTGGCCTCTTACAGCAGGTGACCGCTAACACAGGTTTAATTAAATAAATGACATTATTTTGTAAATTCACACATTTATTTTGTAATTTATTAGCTGTAACATTTACAAACATTTTCTACTGACAATCACAAACAACTGACGCGTGGTGCGAATTATTAAAAGTGCGGACGAAATATCTGGTACACTTTGTTATCCGGTAAAAATTCGAGTCAATCGGAAGTTGTCGGACAATATCGCCTGGAGTTCATTCCTATATGGAACGTTTGGTGATCGTTGGTGATTCAATGTAAGCGAAATTATCACTGAATGGATTATTACGTCTTAGATAAGAAATCGAAAACAATGATTTTGATGTCAGACTCTTTGTTTCCGAACTGCCTTTCTTCTGTCTCTGTAAAGCCATTGGACATATATATAAATATAAAATAGACCAATTATTAAACAATGAATTAATAATTAAATTAAACCATTTAACATTACTGCACTGAAGAAAAACCGTAGTGTGCTAAAAACAGACAAAACCGGCCTCGGTGGCGTAGTGGTTAAGCCATCGGACTACAGGCTGGTAGGTACATGGTTCGCACATCGGTACCGGCTCCAACCCAAAGCGAGTTCTTAAGAGCTCAGTGGGTAGGTGTAAGACCACTACGCCCTCTTCTCACTCACTAATCACTAAACAACTAACCCACTGTCCTGGACACCCCCCAGACAGCTGAGGTGTGCCCAGGACAGCATTCTGGAACCGTAAATGGATATAAGCACGAAAATAAGTTGAAATGAAATGAAAGAACAGACAAACAGCCTGTTGTGCCCACATTAGTGACATCTAAAGCCTTGAAGCCTGCTGTGCCCACATTAGTGACATCTAAAGCCTTGAAGCCTGTTGTGCCCACATTAGTGACATCTAAAGCCTTGAAGCCTGATGTGCCCACATTAGTGACATCTAAAGCCTTGAAGCCTGTTGTGCCCACATTAGTGACATCTAAAGCTTTGGTGCCGTTGAATATTTTAAAGGGACATTCCTGAGTTTGCTGTAATCGACTAACAGAGACATTTTGACGACTGTAATTACATATCAAATATATTATTCTGCATAAAATATTAGTGGCTGTATATTAAACGTGTTTGTGATCGTTCTAATATTTGTACTAGGTTAAATTTCATTTTATTTCCTAAAAAAAGATTTTTTTCGTACGTATGAAATTATTTGAAGACAAAATCCAGTTTCAGCTTCTTACAAATATTAAGACGACCAGAAACACATTGAATATACAAACACTGATATTCTAAACAAGAAATATATTTAATATGTAAGTTTAAAGCCGCACGCCCTAGTTCCATCCAGCGAAAATAAATTATAATTTGGTTAATCTACAAACCTGTAA
>NW_024534004.1:0-10000 GCF_016097555.1 Gigantopelta aegis | reverse complement strand
TGATCGTTTAAGACACTTCGGCCAATAACCTTTGGTTCGGTCGATCTGCCGGAAGATTACGACTGAATACGTACATTTCCGTATCAAGCGAGCAGCAACGGAAAAGCCCGATAGTAAGGATTTTCCCAATGCGACAATTTACAACTAGTTTGACACCGTAACACCTGTGGTATAGCGTGTGCTAAAAATAAAAAATAAAAAATGACCAAGAAGAACATTATGCTAATAAATGTCGTTGTTTTATATAATCATTTAGGTCTATTAACTTTGATCCAAGAAAAACACGTGCAACAAGTATTTAGTAACTGACCATCAAAGAAAACACCGACGTGTTTGATGTTTAATTGTTTTTTGATGATGCGTTTTGATGTTTATGGTCTGAAATTCAGCCGTCTTTAATTTTTTGCCGACATTAAGTCTTTGCCGATCGGTTCTTACATCAGTTGCATTTGTTACTGAGATGTGTTCGTGACAGGTTGTGCCGGTCAGGACAGATAACAAATAATGGAATTTGAATTAATTTCAAACAAAAAGGCAAAAAGTGGCGTTTGGGAAAATTTTCAACTGAAGAAACGAAAAGACACGGGCGAAATTCAGGAGGGGTTGGCAGTTTGTAAAAGATGTAAAATGGACGTTTGCTTTAGTGGTGGAACTACTAATCTTAGCACACACTTGAATCGTCATCACAAAATTAATACAAAAAGTGGTACAGCTTCGACTACTTCATCTACACAGAAGAAAGTATCAATGGCTGCAATGCTCCCACAAACCATACCGAAATATAAAACTACCGGCGAAAGACATAAAACTGTCACTAAAGCTATCGGAAGATTTATAGTTAAAGATATCCGACCGTTCAGCATCGTGTCAAACGAAGATTTCAAAGATATGGTTGAACAACTTGATCCGAGGTACCAGTTACCATCACGCACTTATTTCGCCGAAACTGTCATACCTAACATGTACCAGGAATGTGGCGCTGACGTTATTTCCAGTCTCAAGGATGTCCCAGTAGCACTCACGACTGATGGATGGACAAGTAGAGCAACCCAGTCTTATGTTACTATAACAACTTCTCACATCACTGAAGACTGGAACCTGAAGTCATTCGTACTTCAAACAAGAGAATTGCCAGAGAGCCATACAGGTGTAAACATTGCCCAAGTTTTAACTGACGCAATTTCTGAATGGGGCCTTAACAAGAACCCTCCTTTGGTCACTGATAATGCGGCAAATATGGAAGTTGCAGCGAGAGAGGCAGGTTGTATTCCTCATATTGGATGCTACGCTCATACACTCAACTTGGCAGCGCAGAGGGGCCTTAAGGTGAATTCTGTGTCACGAATTCTTGCTCGTGTACGGCGCGTCGTATCCTTTTTTCACCGGAGTACGACTGCTGCAGCTTTGCTTAAAGAGAAAACCAAACAGCAAAGGACTTAAAAATGTTAAGTTACTTCAGAGATGTACCTACACGTTGGAATTCTGCATGTGATATGCTGGAGAGGTTTCTTGAACTGCAGCCCGCAATCTATGCCGCACTAGTGGCTAAAGAAATCCGTAGCAATGTGAATGACATATCAATATTATCTGAGGCAGATATCACGATAGCAGAGGACATTGTGTCGTGCCTTCTTCCACTGAAAGCAATTACTACTGTATTGTGCACAGAGAAGATGCCTACTGTATCAATCATTCTTCCCCCTCCAGAGGAAATTGTTGACAAGTGTCTTGGTGTCTACAGAGATGGATTCTGATGTTATTAAACAGATGAAGAAGGCATGGCTTCTGATTTGGAAAGCAGGTAAGACTGTTTTAACTTTTAATGAATATATCTTGGAGTGTATTGCACAATCATAATATTTAAATGTAAGGCTCCTGTCCAAATGATTGCTCATTGACTACTGACAAGTATATCAAAAGCTGTGGTATGTGTGTGTTGTCCCTGTCTGTTGGAAAATGAAAATAAAATGTCCTTTCCTGTAAATGAAATACATACTGTATACTGTTACATTTTACAAAGGGTATGTTACTGAATTTTAAATGTTGCTCCAAGTATTGAATACTCAATATTACTCAATATATTCATTAACATTATCTGTTTATATTACGTACCAAAGCGGGTGGGGTGGGGGTCTGGGTGTTACACCAATACATATTGAAATAGTGAATACAACCACTGAATGTCACTGATGTTGGTTTGACAAATAATATGCACCGCCCTTACTTCCAGGTATAGCAATAAGCAGGAGTTTCTGCAAGAGTGTACTGCACTGGATCCCCGCTTTTAAAGTGTCATGTGTGAATGCAGAGCAGCAACATGAGGTGTACCACAGACTTGCAGTTTGAAGCAGCTAATATGAAACCACGACTTGTGTCTGTGAAGGTGGAACCAACCACATCAACCACAACAGTTGCTAATGACCTACCTGCATTGCCAGTCATGCTACCATATATGGAATCAGCTGGTACTTTTGTCTTCATTTCAATTACCTTTTTTCCAAAAATGTTTGTTTTGTAAGTATAATGTGTGACAAAAAGTTATGACATGTGTAGACACTTGAAAAACTGTCATGTTGGAATAAATAATGGATACTTTAATACTTTTAATTTTTTTTAATGTTACCCTGTAACCCCACCCACAAAATAATTACTGGTTTTTAAATTATTTTTTAACAAATAAAAACAAGGCAAATGAACATATTATATTTTTTATTAAACAATTCAAAATTCAAATTACCGCCAAAGTAACTTTTTTTTATGTCCTACTATCATTCCGTCACAATATGAGACTGTGGGCCAATTGTAAAGTTATGTATTGTATAAAGTATGAGAAATATATTCAACTGTTTACTGTTTATTTATTTCTTGGAAATTTAATCTTCTTGATATTTAATTGTATTCATATTAAAAATATATCAGAAGAAATTGGCTCTTTATTTACTCCTGTTGGAGTCCGTGTTTACTTTTTAAAATGTTGTTCTAGCAACAAATCATTTACACTATAGCAATATACAGGGCTGTTCTAATACCATATTTCAGATGCACAGTCTGATGTCAAACCAGTTGATCATGTCACTACAACCTCGACAAAGATCACAAGTGACTCAGTCTAGTTGTGCCAGTGGTGGTTTAGCCTCCATTTTAGGTGATGTTGTTTTCATAAAGGAGGAGATGTTACCCAAGAAATCCAACTTGGAACAGGCAATATTCGAAATTGATGTCTTCAAAGGTCACGCGCTTATACCGATGTCAGAAGACCCATTGGTATGGTGGAAAGAACACCACTGGCAGTTTCCTCTTCTCTCACAGTTAGCCAGGAAACGGTTGTGTATTCCAACCACATCATACCATCAGAACGCGTGTTCAGTACAGCTGGGGACATTGTCACAGCACAGAGGGCCGCACTCAATCCTGAAGTTGTGGACATGCTCATATTCTTGAAGAAAAATATGGCCTAAAACATTTAACCTGACACCTGAAACTAATAAAGATCATTAAAAAATGCACGCCTCCTTATTTTATTAAAAAAACAACCCATAAATATTAAATATAAATAATATCAACTATATCGCAATACGGTTTCTTATATTGCAATATATCGCAATACGGTTTCGACCGTATCGTTGCAACCCTACTGTCTGTACCACATTTCTGGCATCCATGAAGGATAGTTGTTTGTACCTTCACCTGTTGAACTCGTTTTTACAGTTTCCATCGTGGACACTCTCGCGAGTATGCACAGTGGTTGCCCTTGCAGTTGAGACAAAGTACATCGTTTATACATGTCTTGCTGTAATGACCAAACTGACCACAATGCCCCAGATGGGCAGTTTTGTTGCATTTGCCATTCTCAAGCAGAATGTTCACCCCTTCACCACGGTGAGCTTACAGTACACGCGCGTGTCTGATCATTGACATTTCCCATAATAATAAAGAGGGATGGAAACTGATCAACACGATCTTGAAGATCTCTAGGTTTGTAATTAAAACGGTTAATTTCAGCGTAGGAAGAGTTTCTTTAAATAAATCAAAAGAACTTTGTATGTGTAAGAGGGATTCATTAATTTTTAATATGGCTCCTGATACTAATAAGTTGCCTGACATATAAACACTAAATGTCGATAGAAGACGAATCTCCATTGAGGTTAAAGATGGAGCAACTTTTGGAAAGGTGAGAAGTATATCTTAGATGCGTGGAAGAAATGAAACAATGAAAGTATTGAAATAGATTTCCTCACAGTACTAACGTCGTATAATGAGACAGTGTCCGGGTCCCTTAGTTAGTATAAAGTTACCATAGCTCGAGCAGCTCTTTAATACTTAAACAGAACAGAGTACACAGCTAATAATACCTCCCAAGACATTCATTATTCTGGTAAATCTATGAAAGCTACAGTCTCGGGTATATCTCTATTATTTAACAACTGGAATAGATCATCAACTTCAAAGCTACAGTGTTATATATATATCGCAAATTCAAACAATAAAAATTACTAAAAACAAAACAATAATTGTATGATCAACAGAATGAAAAAGGTTGACAGAAATAATGTTCCACAGTGGTTAATGGACCTTCCTGGAAATTGTCAAAATCGATAATGACACCCCACGCACGTATACGGGGCAACTGCGTGATGCATGTGCAAACTATAGAATGTGTTTCGGTGTGTTGATAAACAGACCTGAACGTTCTTTACTAGGATGTCTGCGGTCAAAACGTATGTTCGGTCTAATAGTTGATATTAACATTAATATTTCAGGTTCCCCTACTTTTTTGAAAGTAAATATATATAATAATATATATATATATATATATATATATATATATATATATATATCCTACCTTTTTGAAAAGTCTATATATATTATATATATATATATATATAATATATATATATATATATATATATATATCAGGGGGTATCATTATGGATTTTTTTCGAGGAGTCCCGTTTTTTTTCTAGTGGACTCATTTGCTCCTGAACTGGCTCATTTGCAGGAGTCCATTCTCAAAATTTGTTTTCGGAAATAACAGCTTAAGAACACGTCTTCTTAGCTTTAGTCAAGACGGACATCAGTTGTATTTAACAGATGTGCAGTCAACAAAATTGATTCCATCATGTACCAGTTGGCATGAAAAAAGAATAAAAGTAACACTTACTGGACTCAAGTAAAGTACTAGTGGTTTATTGAACAAAGAATTAAAGGCGCTCTGTCACGGATGGTTGTCCTAATTAATGACCTAACAAACTATTATCTGAAAATATATACATTTGATTTGTCGCTAAAAGTATTTTAACCATCTACATAATTACCATAACTCACTTATTACTGATATTTTATCAAACTAATTGAATTATGTCAACGGAGAAAAATAACGGCTATTTGGAGAGCAGAGGTGTGACGTATTATTTTGAGTCACGTGACGGGCATCCCCCGAATAACCGCAGTGTCAAAACGATTTATCAAGCTCGTGTAACAAGAACACTTTACCGTCCTCTGCGACGTAGGGTAAATAGAAAAAATTAATAATAAAAATAAGTTATTATAAATTAATAAAAACATCTACTGAATGATAATAAGCTTATACATTAATTTATTTTAGCAACAGAAGCATGTTAAACGTCGACAATCCCGACTGATTAGGCCTTTGCATCTATAGGTAAATTTATCGTTAGTAGTACGCAAAAAACTCTAAACATCGGAATCACAAACATCTTCATTTTCCACCTTGTCAAATATATTTTATGCAAAATATGCCATAACAGCTGACTTGGGATAGGAATTGTTACATTTCAAAAGAATACTCTGAACTAGACGGTGTTTATATACGATGTGACTATATATATATATACGACGGTCGTGTATATAGCCTCCGCTAACGAGAGCTGCCTATAAACACAGCAAAAATGTATATCGGCGGTAAATAAGTATTTGATTGATCCATATTGCCGAACCACTTGGAACAAGAGGAATACATACTAAGTACAAACAGGGGAATGGGGGTTAAATATGAATCAAGCGGACCGTTTTGTGTACCTACCCAGTGTTTCTGCGGGAAAGATTTTTTTGGGGTATGGCTATATTAACAGCAAAAATGTATATAGGCGATAAATAACTACTTAATTGATCCATATTACCGAACCATCTGGAACAGGAAAAGTACATACCAAGTACTGTACGAACAGGGGAGACGGAGAGGGGGGTATATGAATCTATGAATAGCGAAATATTGCCCCTGCAGTACTAACAAAACATTTATAATAATTAAATAAATAAATAAATAATAATAACAACAATAACGTATTAATAATAATAATAATAATAATAATAATAATTATTATTATTATTAGTCTATTACTACCTTTTTGGGGTGGATGGGGCGGTGTTGTCTAAAAATGCACGATTAACGTGTATGCACACACGCACAAACGGCAGGCTGAACTTGTCCCTGCTCGTAGAACTGGATTCAACTGGGTTAAGCAATAATTACGCCAATCTTTGGACGACAAAACATGCGACAGTAGGCCCCTATACTGTTTTGTTGTTTGTTTGAGGGTTTTTTTGTCTGTTTGTTGGTTGGTTTTTTGTTTGTTTGTTTTGTGGGGTTTTGTGGGTTTTTTACGCTGTACTTTAAACCGAATGACCACTTTGCAAATCAGTCAAAGTAATTTGCAAACGTTCAACGAAAAACGACTGGCTGGTCGTATGCCAAATTTGTGACGCTGGAAAACATGTTATCCGTTTTCGAACCAAGTACTATAGCGTTGTAACCGTCTAGACACTCTCCCCTGCTAAATTCCATGCATATGCGCCTGATACTACTACTACTACTACTACTACTAATAAAATAGTGAGTTCATGTTCCGACTGTTTATTATTTTATTTCAGCGTATTCGCAGTTATTTTCGTCATGAAATAAATAAAAAAAATTAATTTTATTATATAGCCGGCCCGCATTTGCCAAGTCTCGGTGGTCATTTATATAAAATTCTAAAATATATTATATGGTTGTCGTATATACAGCCTCATCACTACAAGTCTGTTTTGCCGTATTTTTAGGACTTTTCACAAGAAGACTTCCAAATTTTAAAATTTGAAGCGTGTCCTGGAATTCCCTCGATCGTAGTTCAATTAAAATGTTTTGGATCATACAATAACTAGGTTTGGTATTCCAAATGAATGTAATTTCCATTTATAATCCATATTTAGAGAAATAAGGCCCACTAAATCCGTGATTGAGCGCCTTTAATTTCTGATTATAATCGCACAAAGTGGTCTATAGTCGAATGGTTTTTGCGAAAGCCGCTTTAAAATTTAGTAATTAAATTATTTTTTTCTCCAAATAAAGCATTATTCTATTGTTGACCATGGCCTCCATGGTTTTACAAACATTAGAGGTTAAAGATATAGGCCTAATAGCATCTTTACCTTTGTTATGTAAACTCCTGTTTAGTAAATTTAATATTTATGTCTAAATTATTTGTATTAAATTTAACATCTAGTTGTATTTGATTGTTTTCTTTATTATCTCTAAAAAAAATTAAATTGTTAAGAAAAATTACTGTTCCTAGATTTATTAGCAAATATTTTTGCAAAAATATTAGCTTTTAATTGCTTAGTTTTATATTCTTTATTATTGGATGGGGGGGGGGGGGGGGGGGGGGGGGGGGGGGGGGGGGGGGGTGATTAGAATTTATTTTTTACCTTGTATACGTTTAATTTTCGACCAGACTTCCTTACTGTAGTCTCTGGGAGGGGGGGGGGGGGGGGGGGGGGGGGGGGGGGGGGGGGGGGGTAAGTTGAACGACATTTTTCCTTGTAACGATAGTTTTTATTAGACATTTAGTACTCACTTGGGTAACTAGGTTATTAACATGTTTCCCATAGTTCTTATATATCAATTTAGTAATAACCCACTCACTCTTGGGTATTAGTATATATTATCAGCAGATTTTTGTTTCCATTGTAGCCCTGTTTTTGTTGTGTTGCTTTATAAGGTCTCCAATATCTTTAGTTCACCAAGGGACTGTATGTTTTTTAGAAGCAATGGTGGAGATAGGTACTGTTTTTTCTGCAACTTTAATTATGTTTTTAATTAAATCATTAAATTTATCTTTATTATTAGATTTAATATCATTAATATTAATTTGTTTACAAATTATAAAATAATTGCCAATCGGCCTTATTAAAATTCAATTTTTGTTTGTCATAATTTGGCAATTCTCTCCATTCACTGTTAACACCATAGTTAATTAAAATGGGTAGGTGGTCGCTTCCTAGGTTATTGTGGACTTCCCACTCACAGCTTGGAGCTAGCTGACTAGAGACCAAAGTTAAATCTATGCAGGCAGAATTACTATCAGAAATAAAAGTTACTGAACCGTCATTTAAACAAACTAAATTATGTTGGTCCATAAAATCTTCTATCATTCTGCCTTGTTTAGAAGTGGTTTCAGATCCCCAGAGGATATTCCTGCTATTAAAATCTCTTAATATAATTGTTTTCTCATTATTATCAATCATTTTACTATAATGTTTATCTGTAATATCTTTTTGTTTTCCACCTGGGTGAATATAAATATTATACAAATTAATTTGATCTTTTTTTCCCCATGAATAGATATACCATTGGCCTCTATATTATCATGCAAATCAAGTTTAGGTAGTTTAGAATAGGCTAGGTTGTCCCTAACAAAAAAGGCCAGGCCACCTCTAGTGGTAATATTGGTGTTAGAAAAAATAGGTGTAAATCCTTTAATAGAAAAAGGATACATTGATTTATTAATATGTTTATCAGAATACCAAGTTTCTTGGATACATGTAATATCGATTTTAGGATTACTATATACATATGTTTTTAGTTCATCACCATGGTTCAGGGATTTGAGCCACTTGGCGTTCCACTGAAGAATGGTTAGACCTTTGTTTAATAAACTTTAACTTTTTTATTATTACTATTAACGTTAGAGCTGTCTGCCATAACAAGGTTATGAAGCAGTTCTATAAGTTAATTAAAGGGACATTCCTGAGTTTGCTGCATTGTAAGCTGTTTCAGACTATTAAAATATGTCTACGATTAAACTTACATATTAAATATATGTTCTTGTTTAGAATATCAGTATCAGTATATTCAATGTGTTTCTGGTCGTCTTAATATTTGTAAGAAGCCCAAACTGGATTTTGTCTGCAAATAATTTCGTAAATACTAAAAAAAATATATTTGGAAATAAAGTGAAATTTAACCCACAGGTGCTTGATTAGCGGATATCAAAATAAATAAGCGATTAAAAACAATACAAAACATCATCTAACCAAAATTTTACCTTTCTGTCACGTATTTGAAAGTGTCTTAATATCGACCCCCGTCTACTATCATAGTTAAGAAAGGTACGACACTCGCCATTTTTCCTATGTTAAACGATATTTCAAATGCTTTGACGGAAGTGACGTCGTATAGTAAAACGTTTACCAAGATTTCCAGCCCTTGCATATTTTTGTTTGCCGCGAAATATAACTGAAAGGAAATTGACAGCAAAAGAAAAGAGGAAAGCACAAATTTATTTGACAATGGTGGTCTAAAGTAGTATTTATTCCTTTAATTAATTATAAATGACCAATTTGAATAGTAGGTTTAAAAAGCCTATTTTAAATAATAAATAATGAAAATATTATTTTTTTATTATTATTTTTTACACTCTGGTTGGTAAAATGGCATTAACAGGTGTTAACAATTTGGTGGTAGCTGTCGTATATAACAGTCCTATAGGCGACAGTTATAATTTGATTATATATTAATTTTCATCCCCTCCAAATTCCCCGGATTCCGCCTCATGTTTTGGGCGTCCCCAGTGGCTGCCGGGGGGGGGGGGGGGGGGATCCAGGGGGGGGCGTGGCAATAGGGGTGTCATCCCATATCAACCCCCCCCCCCCCCAAAACAAAATCCGTTTACGCCAGGGTCCTCCCTAAAAATGGATTTTTGATCCGCCATCGGTCCAG
>NW_024534003.1:0-34424 GCF_016097555.1 Gigantopelta aegis | reverse complement strand
GTTGGAAAGTCGCAAAAAGATATAGAATGTAAACAAGCATTCAAAATATTGGATTTAAAAACAGGAGAATGCTTTGTTCGAAATAAAGAAAGAAGAAAACGACTTGAAAAACCTAATAGCACCTATACTGAGATTGCTCATTTTTAAAATCTCTCCAATTTCTTCACAATGAGCCCGGGAGACAATACCATGGTCTTTATGCTTATCACCTTCCTCCTTGATATTTGACTCCAATACGTACCAAACGAATTGGAACTTTTCTTTGATTTACTGCCTTTTTATGACCACGTAACGTAAGCTTTATTTACGAGATGGACAGAAGTTCACGGTTTTTCTAGGCACATATTTATTGACTATGGAATAATAAGTGGTTCCCTATCTTCTTTATAAAAAAATCAATTTGATCTGTAAATGGTTGTAGCACAGATAATATCATCTTTCTTCTTTTTTCTTAAGGATTGTTGAAATATCTGGAGAAAACACCCTTTTGCTTCGTAAGTACCAATTATATAAAATAAGGTATGATTCTCTTCCATCTACAGCTGATAGCTTAGCTGCTGAAAATTGAACGAATAGTATGTGAGTAATAAGCTCAAGATTAACGTTTTAATAACAAGTCTTCCATTTTTCTTCATCACCCTTTGTTGGAAAGTTCTTTGGGTGTCAATATCAAATTACTTGCCTTTGACTAATTATGGTGAAAGTTCGTTCATTCTGTCAAGTTTTAATGTGGACGTTCTGATAGAATCTCTGTAAGATCTATTGCTTCGTGCTCCTATTAAATGTGATTACCTCTGGATTTTTGTTCTCATGCATCTCCCAACCACTTAGGTATCTCAACGTAAGCCATTTGTAGACCGATTTTCAGTTTAGAGTCCTGCATGAGCAGACAATTATAATAAGACAGTTAAAGATGCCATTTCTCTATTCAAGAATTTACTGAAGTTTGAGTGGATACAATAATCATTTAAAGGTACAAGATATTATGAACAATGGTAAAAGATTAAATTTTCGTCAGTGCAGAAATTCGAAAGTAAGGTCTCGAGGTCATATAGACTTGAATTTTAAATTTGAGAACTGTCTACCATAAATCATAAGAAAACATTAGTCTGGTAATATTCCTATATTCACATAGGATAGATAAAGCTGTTGTATTGGTATTAGGAACTATACATACATAATATATATAATATATATACATATATATATATATACTGAAGTATCTAAGTCTGTGAAGAGTACTCGATGTCGTTTAGACAAGAACGGGGTGATAGCAACAAGAATTAAAAGGACAAAAGAACAGGCTCTCGCTGTGTGTGCTCGAGTTTCATCACGCGTTTATGGCGATCGGAGTAAAGTAACAAAACAAACAGCGAGAGGCCTGTTCTTTTGTCCTTTAATTCTGTTATATATATATATATTAATTTTCACTAACAACAACTACCTATCATTGTTAGATCTGTTGGTAGGCTCTTCTGGTCAGCTCTAGTTCTAATAATACTATATCCAACGCAATATCAAATATTTTTAACATGTTGGGTCTTTGCTCTATATTTTAAAATATATTTTCAATTATACTATAAAGAGGGGAAGATAAGGAAAATTTTCAAACTAATGTTATAATAACACATGCAGACTATGATTATAGTAAGATATGTACTTATTCAAATTGAATTAATTAATAATGAATAAACAAATTTTAAAATAATCACATCTTATCCTAACCATATTAAAAGATTTATATATAATTATATATATATATATATTAAAGCTATAAACAAAATCAGATTAATAAACTAATATTTAATTACCAGAAAACTATGTACAACAAATGTATTTCTCTTTATAAGTCAATGTGTGTCATGTTCAAGAACATATCTTTAAAGTTAGCATAAGGATCAAAACTTTCTACATAATCTACTAATACTTCATGACAAAATACATAGTGATCCTAAATAAGAGAGAGGTTTAAGCAATTTTATAATGGCCTTATAATAGCTATTATGACTTACAAGTTCTGACAGGAGTCCAACACGTCTTGTACGAGCAGTTTTGAGGTATTTAAAGATATCTATTTCTCCTTCAGTCTTGAGACGCTCCAAACTGAGAGTAGATACAATGAAGGCTCCAGAACGACCTACACCATCACTGTAAGACAGATACAACCTCAACAACATTTAAAGTGGATTTATTTACTTGCAGACTATAGCAATAGCTTTGTTACCAGAGTTCATTTGAGCTCTTGTTTAACGTATCAATAAGTTCAAATGGATCCAGTAACTAGTAGGATGGACCATGTTTCTGGCAGGAAAGTGTATGGAACTGAGTTACTACTACACCCTCTGTTCAACCTGCTTCCCTAGAAAAAGAAAAGACAGATTTTGAGTTGGCATTTGATGTCTTTATTTACCTTTTATTGGAAATAAGAAAGTCTCTTATGATGTAAACTCCATGTGGCGTCTCAGATTGTAAGGTGACCTTCATACGACCATTTCAAACTGGTTCTCCTTCCTTGGTTGGCAGTACATGTAACATTCTCCATACCCTTTTCCACATGTTACATAAACTGAACAATACAACGATTTTTAAACTCTATTCTCATACGCCAAAACTCCTCTACAGTATTTTTCAATGGACCCTGAGTGACTATCTGTAAGCATTACGTGTTTGTAACCCTAACAATGTAATGGTATATTATGTACATTAAGTGTAAATACATACTCATCATATAGCTGGCATTAATATAGTCAGACAAAAAAAAAAAAAAAAACCTGCACTGCCATCTGGTCTAAGTCTGGACGAATTTCCATGTTTACTATTAAAAGTGATAGAGATAAACAAAACTAGCTTGTTTGAAAATATTGGTAGTTTCCGTGTGAGAATGAATAGTATTATAATTAATAGAAAGTAAACAAGAGTTATTATTTGGTGTATTTTTTTCAAAATAAAACTTGGTATGGAAATAAACAAACAGTGCTAGGTATAAAATTGAATTTGAGTGATATGGAATTAATGTAGTGTTTTTTGTGTATATTTAAACATAAGTATAACTCACAAGGGAGTATGTCTGGATAACGATTTTGGGGATGTTCACACTTTCTTTGCTATCGAATAGGCCCATTCACTTGGTTTGTAGCTCACTTGTTCTAAATAGCTGAGGACAATCAGAAGATAAAGTTATAAAGATCTGTGTTATTAACATCACCATTATAGCATTCTCATACTGACATGTCTTACACAATTTTCAATTCACATAATAGTATAAGTTGATATTGATTTATTATAAATTTGTGTTTTATATTTTTGGTCACTGCCAAATGTTAAGAAATAATTGTCTACTTTATTTATCAATAAGTTATTATTACTATTTTCCAAGTGTAAAGGTGTTTATAATCACATAAATCTTTCAAATGGTGATTAGTACATTTATACTCACTTCAAATGCTCCTGGGAAACCAGTTATTAGTTTTTTCCTGGTACAATCTTATGCATTCTGTTGACTCGTGTCTCAAATTAGATGCCAAAATCCCAGTCTCACCACATGTAATTAATTCATCTATTGCATCATGTATAAATATATATTGACTCTAAAGAAAGAGAGAGAGAAAAGGAGGAGAGAGAGGGAGAGAGAGAGAGAGAGGAGAGAGAGACAGCAGAGAGAGAGACAGAAACAGAGAGAGACAGAGAGAGAGAGAGACAGAGAGAGAGACAGAAACAGAGAGAGACAGAGAGAGAGAGAGAGACAGAGAGAGAGACAGAGAGATGAGAGTTCAGTAGATTTTAAATTTTTGTCAATCAGTTTCTCCTACCAAGGTTTGGACCAAGTACATCCTTTCACTTCTCATTTGTCTCAAGAACCCATATATTTTAATAGAGTTTTCCTGAGAGTTTCTACTTGTAGTCGATCCATCATACTATCCAACATAATAAAAACCCCAGTACGACCCACACCAGCACTACAATGTACCAATAGAGGTACACCCTTATCTTTATCATGATCTTTTTGTACAAGTTTTAATAAATCCAATAAAAGATGTAGCAATTGAGGAACCCCATGATCAAGGCCAGGAGGTGATGTGGTAAGACTAACAATAGAGGTCTGGATTCCGGATCAAAGACTGTAAGTGAAAGAAATATCACAAGTAAAATTTTAAAAATCAATTAAAAATTATTTAAATTTATTATTAAAAATTAATAATTGTTTCTTTTCTTATAAATTGTTTGATCCTACATTTTGACTTGAGGGTCACGAATGATGTAGATCAGCAAATGGAACAGAGGAATTTATAAAAGGAGGACTACAAGTCCATTTCGTAGATTAATGTTATCTTCCAACTTTATCTGGGCCAAATCGCTCACATTTTATCTGGAAAAGATACATCATATATTATGTTATAGACAATCAATTGCACTGATAATATTCTAGGTTATCTCAACTGTTCTCATGCTACCTTTCCACCTTCAATGACACAGTTTACATGACAATGTGATTAATTCTTTGTTCCCATATCATATGCCAAAAATCATCCATTGTTGGCTAGTAAAGGCCCCTTAATAAAAACAAAAACCACACAATATATTAATAAATAACAACTGACTTGACCAAAGAAATTAAGTATGTAATAGAAACACAGTACAAAATAAAAGTATTATGTTGAAAAACATTAACCTAGGACTTATAAAAACATGTGTTGTCATAAATAATTTAGGAAAATATTTAAAATAACATTAGTTATTAAATTGCACCAGCATTAACTAATATCTATGCTGAGACATCCAATACTATTTAATATTTCTCATATATTAGTTGAGGAAAAAAATTTTAAAGATAGCTTTAAGTTGGAACTATCACTTATCTATGATGTTGCTAATTACAAAATATATTGTTTAAGAGAGATTTTAAAGATTGATATCATTATATTAACTGAACTACACTAACTTGAGCAGCTATATAAAGGCTTTTTCTCATATAAACCCTAAGAATAAAAGCAATGGAAATAGAGTAAAATTTCACAAAGTACAGGATAAGACAAAAATAATATGAAATGTTATAAAATAGCAAACTTGCATTAAATCAAAAGATGCGTTGATATAGTCACCACCAGGAAATAGCTTCTGGATTTGAAGTTTAACACGAAGAGAAAATCATCTGAGTGTCATAAATAAAAAGTAAAAAAAAAAAAAAAGTCAAGAAATAGCACTAACAAGGAAAGATATTGGCAAATCTGTTTTTGGGTTTGTTTATTTCTGTTATACTGTCATCAAAGGAGGCATCAGTTGGCATTGCCACAGACTGTATTAAAAAGACGTTAATATAATAAATAAATAATAAAATATAGAGGAAAAATTTTAGATCAATGTCTCTATAATATATTAAACTTGTATTCATCTTTCAAATCCTTTATCAGCATATTTGCAAATCTTTGCACATGTTCATGGAAACTAGCTATAGCAATGGCCTTCAAGACTATAAAACCAATTAGAATGGCAAAATGGTTGGTCAAATATTAGATATTTGAAAATGATGGTTAATTTAACACATGTAAAGAAAGTTTATTATTTCAAGGATACAATATGTAGAGAGTGATTGTTAAACTTGTTAGGCGCCTCCTAACTAGTAGGATTCTAAAGTCTTTACATAACAACTGCTATTGCCAATGTCCTAATCATAGTGACATTTTTATCTTAAAGAACAATTTTCATAGTTAAAAACATTGCTTCATAATAAGTGACATATTCTCATCATTTATTGCATTATGAGGCAACAAACTGAATTTGGCTTAGCCTGAAAAAGTTGTAAACACAGTATCTTATTTCATCATGGCTTGTTACTAATTCAAGAGGGTGAGTCACCCATGTTGTTTTTGATATTTTCATCTGCATTATAAGCAATCAAGACTTTGATCATACTTAAATCACCTTTACTACAAGCATAGTGTAATGGAGTATTGCCAAAACTGTTAGAAAAATAAGTTATATCAAAAAAACTTGATTATTTTGAATTATATATAGATATATATGCCAATAATCAATTTTAAACTTACCTTGTCAAGACAATCAACGTTTGTTCTCTCTGTAAGAATAAGAGTTACAATGTCAACATAACCATTCATTGTTCCAAAATGAGTGGTGTCCACCCATCCTGTGAAAGAAACCATGATTAAGCAACTATTAATGTGATATCTTTGGCTAGTTGAAGACCAGGAAATGGTAAAATGCATTAGACAATAGATGACATAATAATGTCTGCTTACCTCCATCACTAGTGTTGACGTTTGCACCATTTTCAATTAAACATTTTCACTATATCTATGTAGCCATTCTGTGTAGCTAACATCACAGGAAAGATCTTCTCTAAATAATAGCAAAATATTGAAATAAAAGTAATCTTACAAGTAAATATGTTAAAAGAAGGCATTTTTCTAAACAAAAAGTTGTACCATAGATCCTCAAAAAATCTCTTTCCTTAAATTATTCATTTCTAAAACAGGATAAAAATCATCAAAAAAGACCAGACTTTAATTTGCTAATTGTGAAAAGTTGAGGTAGAGGCAATGTTACTACACAAAAATGATCTCTCAAGTCGGAAGGTATAGCCTTAATCAATCACACTCAATTCAAAAACCATTGAGATAACAGTCCATAAATTTTTATTTGGTTAGGATGTGGTATTTACAGTTATATCTCACTCTCAAAAATGACATGCAAACAATATATGATACAATGTTAATAGACATATATAGATAACAAGTCAATATAAACTTGTATTGATCTATACAAAATTATGTATATAATTCATGAAGTGTCATACGTACTATTGTAGTACTGATCACAAAGGCATTGACATTAGCCAATTAGCCATGTTCACACTAAAAGGATTACAGTATTTTCATGTCGCTATTCCATGATGCCCAATGAAGGGCTGTCCAATATACTATAGTGACAAAAAGGAATAATAAATGCTAAATGAATTAAAGATTTACCTCATTGCTAGTGTGGACATTGGCACCTTCTGAATAAATATTTTACTATATCATCATGCCCATTCTGAGCTGCTAACATCAAAGCTGTAGATTTACCCTAAAATAAAAGCAAACAAATATAGTTAATAAAGATATCATCCTATAATGCCTATGACATAAAAGATTGTATAACATTTTAATTTCAGTTATATTTAAAAAATGACTGCAGTTTAATAAAAAATTTCAGCAAATGTAATAGTGACTACCTTACTAACAACATGAATGTTAGAACCATTTTCAACTAAGTGCTTGACAATTTTCTGTATGTCCATTCAAGGAAGACCAATGAAGAGCTGTCCAGTCATTCTATATAGTGGTTAGTATTATTAACAATAAAATAGACAATTTACTTAAGTATGAAAAATCATAATATGACTATCTAGTTAAAAGTAATTAAAAGTAATGTAATATATTTTAAGATATGAACAAATGTCATTAAGGGGATATTTCTCCTTAAAAACTTACCACATTGCTGTGGTGTATGTAAGCATTTTTGTGATTAAGAAATTGTACTGCAGCTATATTGCCTTTCTTAGCGTGCTAACATTATAGGAGAATTCCTCATCCTATAGAAAGTGTATTGATAAATTATGTGCTTATAAAATAAAAGCACAGTATTAATGTTTAGGTTTGATAAATACAGCTATTGCAGCTGTCAAGTTAAGTATCTACATGGACAATTATTAAAAGTATAGGTCTGGAAGGCTATAACCATCAGAGTACCACAGAAATGTATATGAATTATTTAGGTACTTATAAACATTGTTGTATCCTTTTTTTATGAGAACGTAAGTATGGCATATGAAACTGTCTGATCTTTAAACTATTGTCTTAATCGCATACTTTATTAATGGCCATTACAATGTCAGCATCATATTCATTAAATAAGTAATATCTCATTATATCCATATCTTGATGCATAATGTATTGCCATATCATCATTCTGTAAAAAAAAAACAAAAAAGAATAAAAAAAATATACTCTTAAGTAAAGAAAATGTTAATAGGGTTAAATAAAGTTTATGATCAAAAAACATTACCTATTGCTAAAACCCATTCAATACAACTATATATATAGCAAAATGACAAAATGTAAATAAATATAATGGAGTAAGTCATACTATATATGGATAAAGGTCTGCCTTTTAAATGCTGTAAATGGGGTAAGGATATTACATATTGGTTGAAATATTCATATTTCTTTTTTCACCAAACAAAAAAAATAAATGTTAATGCAAATGTTTCAAAAAGTCATACGACTATCTTTTTACACTTTTATCTCTTATATTTAAGCCACTGATGAAGATAGTCATATGACTATGAAACATTTGGCGTTAACATTTATCTTTTGTTTGGTGAAAAAAATGTAAATATGAATATTTCAACCCATTAACCCCCAAGAAACTCAGTCTCTTTCTCAATAGTACATATTATGTATGTACAGTGGTGACTAAGTTTTGCCATTTTCTTGGACTACTTTTCATGCAGAAAGAAATATAATGTACATGCATAAAGATTTCATGACTTGTTCCTACTGAAAAAACTTAAAAGAGAATTTTTTGAAATATTGCGTATATATATGTATACTTACGGAAACCATGACTTAAATTTGATGTCTGCTCCATTTGAGAGCAATTTTCGACACCAGCTAGGTCACATTCTCAGCTGATATAATTAGGCTCTCATTCCTAGTAAATAGAAAATAAGGATGTGCTGAAAACAATTAAAAAAAACAAGTAACACTCTTGTTAAGTGTCAAGTTTGCTAATTAAAGAAACAGTGTGGGTCAATTAAAAATTGCTATTTTTTAGACTTTACTGATATTTTGAGAATAGTTAGGTGCTTAAATCTTATCAGTCTATGTCTGATTACATGTACGAGTGGTTGGATCCTCAAAGTTAGGTGTGTGTGAGTGTGTGTGTGTGGGTGTCAATAGGGATGGTAGTAATTGTTCAATATTAAATTGAATTATGTTAGTTAACTCGTTTTGATTGTACTACAAAACATAATATGCTTCTTGTTCATGAGGCTTATACTGCTGTGTCTAACATTGAAGCAAACCATGGAGAATATTTGATTATGCATATATACTAACTCGCCCCTTGAAATGTATGTTAACACTAAGTTTCAAATTTAAATAAAAAACAATTAGGTAGTACTTTATTGACCTCCATTAAAACTCATTAACTAAATTAAATTATCCACAGAGTAGCTAAAGTTTTACTGCCAAAACTTGTTGTTATGATGTTCATCTTGGGCTAACTAAGACTTTTATATATGTACACATAAAATGACTAAGGCCTGATATATATATATATATGTGTGTGTATATAAAGTAATATATATATATATATACATATATATATAGATAATACTATACACCAAAGCACACAAACTATTTTTCTATATCACTAGCTGCAAACTACGTACTGCAATTCTGACTATCATAAGGTATCCCCACAAGCAATATGTTTTCACGTACATAAATAATTCATATATGAAACGTTTTAAAGTATTAAATATCGCCCTAAACAACACTTTACCAACTCTTTCGGGCCATGATAATTCATTTCCTCAGCAGGCGTGGCATATACTCATATTTATACAACACTTACTAAAATTACGTCTCTAAAAATGCAATAAACCATCATAAAAAAATAATAAAAAAGAAAATTATATTGAATTAATTAAAGGGGAGATTTTTGCATAATAGTTTCTGCTATATCAGGCTCATTAACTGGGGTTGCCCCACTGCTTATTATTATAGTATTCCAAGTAACATCATCACTAGGTTGCTGATCATATACCACAACTGAATAACGTCAGCAAGTCTCTCTGGATTTCGGTGGTTTGCATCACGTATATTCTCCAGATCTCCATGACTAATGCCAAGGGCTCCTCCTAATATTTTCCATTTATAAGCAATAGAAGATAATAAACAAAGGAGCTTGACTTGTAATCTAATTAAGATATATAAGAGTTTAACACACAAATGTATTAGATTTTAATCTTACTAATGCTAATTGGAACACCAGGTACATCTTCATATTTAACCAAGCAAGCTTCCAACTGGACTGCTCGTTCTTTCACTTCTTTGCCTATTATGAGAAAATAATACATTTCATTAATATATATTACAATATATTTATTATAAATCTTACAAACTTTAATTGTTTAAATAATCACACAATGAATAGAAGAACTTTACCTAATCCTTTCATCCAACATAGGCATCTTCAGTTAGTTCATATGGTGCCAAACATTGTTCAGTACAAGAGGCTATTATGACGTTATCATTTCCAACAGTCACTCGAGCGGGATGGACGGGGGACAAGTCTTTCTGACGACGATGCATTGCATTACAAAAGAATTGCAACGGGTGACATTTTAAAGCAGATGGATGATAAGCAAGTGGTTCGGCACAGAGGCAATTGCTGTAGTTACGACAGATTGTAAGATCGAGCACTCACTATATCGACCCAGTCCAGTAAACTTCCATCCAAAAGGATTGTGTCTACTAGAAGTAATGATCCAGCAGGATTCTCAGATCGTAACTTAACAGCATATCGTAGTTGGCGGGGAAAACTGAGCATCCAAGACAAGCAAGTGTAAACAGTGGAGCCTCTTTTCGATTTAATATAGCTACAACTGCAGCAGGAAACAAACCCTATAATTAACAAGAGATAGTAGTAATTATGAGAAACTTCTAAGGACCTAAAATGTGCAAATACAAACATGATACAAACATGCACATTTATGCAAAGAGAGCAAGCATGAATTGACAGCTAAAACAGATTGATTATTTTAACTAACTGATGATCACTTAGGCTCTATATATATGTCTATGAAATAATAGAATAAAACAGTTTAAGTCATTCAACAAAAAACTTGTAATAAATGGCTTAAAGCTGTCTAATAGCAAGTTTCCTAGTGATAGCCCTTGCACTTATTGAGGGTTTTTAAAAAGAATCTATTAACTACAAAGTGATTAAAATAACTATACCTGAGGAACAACACCACATGGAAATAGCAAGACCAGTGGATCACATGTCTCAACAAATTCTCTTCTTTCGTTTATATTTTAGTTGTTTCGGACGTAATGCAGCTGGAATAAAGTAGTAAGTAATGTTGTCTTGATAAACTCTAGCAATAACACAAAGCTTAATCAGAAGATGTAATAGATCACTCCTTTCAAAGAGACCAGGGGCAAATTTAATTGAAATTACGTCTAACAAATTCTTCTGTGAACAAGCCTTTTTCGTAATTTGCGATGAGCATCAGGTGGAAGATCTTACCCTCTTCTAGAAGCTTGTTAGGAAAGTCGACAAAAGATATACGAATGATTGAAGACAGAGCATTCAGAAGTACTGTGGATTAGTGAAAACAACATGAGAGCAATGCTTTGTCTCGAAATAAAGAAAGACAGACAACGACTTGAAAAAAACCTAATAGCAATAATACTTGAGGTTTGCTCATTTTTAAAATCTCTCCAATTTCTTCACAATGAGCCGGGAGACAATACCGTGGTCATGCTTATCACCTTCCTCCTTGATATTTGACTCCAATAGTACCAACGAATTGGAACTTTTTCTTTGATTACTGCCTTTTTTTGACCAGTAACGTAAGTTTGAATACGAGATGACAGAAGTTCACGGTTTTCTCTAGGCACATATTATTGACAGGAATAATAAGTTGTTCCCCCATCATCTTTATAAAAAATCAATTGATCTTTAAATGGTTGTAGTGCAGACAATAACATCATATTCTTTTTCTTAAGGACTGTTGAAATGGATGGAGAAAACCACCCATTTTGTCTTCATATGTACCAATTATCATAAAATAAGGTAATGATTCTCTTCCATCTACAGCTGATAGCTTAGCTGCTGAAATTGAATGAATATATGTAGTAATAAGCTCAAGATTAGTCATCCTAAGCTCCTTAGGTTGGTGTCAGGCTTCTCCATCAATTGAATATTGAAAGATAGGCTTACATGATAGTCGATCTGTTAGCTTATGCACAATCACATTTATTGTGTTACCACGCACAAAGGCTCTAGAGACATCAGCAAAATTGTGGTTGACCACCACTATCAAGTACATAAACCCATGTTGATTCAGACAGCTTTTGAATCTTCACCTTGCATTTCATCAAGGATGCTTTGAGAAATTTCTAAAATGCTTTCATTTGTGCTTGGTGCTTTGACAATGACATCATTATTGGTGCTTTAACAGTGACATCATCACTTACAGCTGTTTAACTTAGCATCATTCGAAGAAGTATCTTCATTTTTTTCATTTACAATTGTTTATCAATTTTTTGCAGCAAGGTTTGATGGTGGCTCACTTTGGATAACACTTGTTTTATTGTCATAGGGGGGGGGGTTTGATGTTGAGGGGTTGGGGGGGGGGGGTGGGGGGGGGGGGGGGGCCAGGTTGATGGGGCTTCTTTTCATTTGCATTAGGAATAAAATGGGTTGTCTCAAACTAGATATTTCATCATCGACAAGTGCTTCACTATCATTCTCATAATCACCATTATTTTCAATATCATCTAGATCATGAAAGTGTGTTGCTTCCTCCACCTGTAAAGGCTTACTTGCACCTACATCAGTAAGCTCTTTGACTTCTGGTGATGACGAAGAATCTGGCTCTTGATTAGTAGACTGAAAGACAGGCTAATTTCTTTTTGAAAAGCATGTGCTTTGATGTCTTCTCCGAGCATTCTCATGATATCTTTCGTTTTGACAATTTCCCATATCTTTTTGTCTTCATAACCAACTACTTTTTCGACTGCTTTAACAGGGACGGTCAGCAATAGCTGTACTATGATGATGACAAGGAGGTTCCCAGTTAAAAAGAAGGCATTTAAATGAGGTTTTGCCTACTGCAGGAGGGCCAGCCAGTAACAATTTTATAATGATAATGACACAAAAACCCTCATCAAGAGCTTGAAACCACAGAACACCTTTATCTAAAACAGAAAAATGAAAGGTGTTTGTGTAAATATACATGTACTTACTGATGTAATAAAGTAAAGGATTATCAGCATTATTGGCACTTTTCATAGCTAATGAGTGAGCATTCTCACCATCCTGGGGATGAAACAGAACATTAAAAAATGTGTAAAAGTCAGTATGTGTAGTACATCAGAACACTGGTTAACTGAACATTACATACTTAATTGAAACAAGTGGAATTACAATTAACCTAACAATGTCATAGTCTTAGTATATAGGAAGGTATTGATAAGCCTTTTGCATAACTCAACTAACAAAATTGTCATACATCTATATATATAGACAGGCTTCAAGAAGCTTGAGCTGTTTTATAGCATGACACTACATAACTTATAACATACGGAGAAAATCAAAGAAAAGAAATCTTGAAGAACGCAAATGTACATGTTTCAATCAATTAATTTATTATTTTTAGTGGCAATATAAAATGAGCTTAAGGGAGATACCCTTAACACAATTAGTGCTTAGTGTTATCATAACATTACTCCATATAGTTTATAGGATACATCAGCATTAGTCTCATTTATTATTGTCTACTACTAGATTCCTAGTAACATAACTCTTTTGAATGAAACAGAAGGAGATTTGCACTTGAACATATTGAAACATAAAAGAATGAGAGCAATATGAGTACATATAGCTAATGCAGGAGGAAGGTGTGGTCAGTGAGACTCAAATTATATATTCTCTATAAGACTCAATACTATTTAGGACTCTTTATTTTGGAAGAGGCCTCTATTCAATGAGTTACAGTATTTTGTGTAGAAAGTTTATTATATACAACATTGACCTTAGTAAGTACACTTACTTTATTTTGCGCAAGCCAGTCAGCACCATTTTCAATGAGACATATACCTAAGGAGAAGTGTCCCTTCATGGATGCCATCATTAGAGGAGAAGTACCCATCTAAAATGATAATAAGATGAAATAACATAAAATGGATTTGATATACTACTTACCTCATCAAAAGCATGGATGTTAGCACCTTTTCTGATCAAATAAGTCACTACATTTGTGTGACCTTGTTGAGAAGCTAGTAAAATTGGAGTACTTTTGTCCTAAAGTATATAAAAACACCTTTAACTTAGTTACCATTAGTAAATATTTAAAATTAGCAGACTTATAATAGCACATTCTTATTATGTGGAAAGAATCCATATTAAAGAAACTGAGTATGCCATAATTACTGTACACACCCACATGACACATGATACATAGACTCATGATTGACTTTCGTAGCTTTGATAATAAGCTCATAGAAAACCTACATTGTATACTAGACATTACCATGTCAGTAGCATTAATGTCAGCACCATTTTCACTTAAGAGTACCACAATATCAGTATGCCCCATTATAAGCAGTCCCAATGAAGGGATGTTCTGTAAAACTACAATAATCAGATAATGATAAGTATATATGCATATATATAGTTCTTATAACTATAATACAATGACATAACATGTAAAAAATGTTAGACAGTGATGTTTACAATGTTACTAAGCTTAAAATATAGAAAAAGCATTCAGACAATTTATATATAGGATGCACTGACTGACCTCGTCATGAACATTTGGATCAACATTAGCTAACAAAAGTGATTGAACGTGATCTTTAATCCCATCATTGAAGAATACCGAAGTCTTATTCTCTATAATAATAGACAAACAATATAATGTTATATCAAAAAAAATAATAAAATCAATTATTAACAACTACTACTGAAAAATTGGCAGTTTCTTGCTTGTCAAATTAACTACATTTGAAATGCTATTTAAATACACAGTGCATAGTGTACAATAGATTAGGAAAACAAAAGATTGACTTTTTGAAATGCAATTTTAGTTGTTAAATTGGTCATTTCTTATTTAATAGATATATTGAATGTATAAAATACCATACCATTAACAAAGAGGCTTTTTACCTGTTGTGATAATTACTGTGGACACAATTACATGTTATAACTATGAAAAGTATCATATTATTGTAACTATAACTAACCAATTGAGGGGGTTATTGTTTATAATATAATAGTATCTATTATAAATATGCAAGCTACAGAAGACAGCTTAATGAATTCCTAATACATGGTTTTCAATATTACTTTGATTCTTGTTAAGATATATCTTACTAATTTCTCCTGTTCGGTTCTGCGTCCATCACAAGTTCTTATCAGTGAAATTTCCTGTCCTCTAGCAGATATGGTGGGTCCAAGCTGTTTAATTATGTCACCGCCCACCTTATGAATAACATTAGAGTTATATGAGTGGGGACTAACAAAAGAGTAAGTAATTGACTCTATGGTTGACAGCACTTATTTAAGAAACTTTGACAAAAAAGGGTGCAAATACTAGATGTTTAACTGAGTGACCCCACTAACAGAACTGAGTTTCAATGATTGTTTTGAACTTTTGTTACACATTGTCAAAGTTATTGAGGAATATTTGCCATGCCTTTAGAATTAGATTTTCCATGTACATATGGTAGTGGTCAACTATTAAATACTAATTTTACTAACACATTCCGCAAAGGAAGAAGATTGAATAAGAAAATATCATTCAGCTAGTCAATATAAAATGCTGATAAATAGTATACATTGCACACTTTAATAACTAAATTACCTACTGACAGTTATGTAGTTAATTGTTGAAGCTGTGAAGATTCTTTTTCATGTCTCATTAGTTTTACACAAGAATTGTCATGGATGGTGGGCCTATGTGTGAGGGCTGTCACTTTGTGAAATTCATAACAGGACAGTCCTACATATCACATACATGTCCTTTACAAGAGGTCATTTGTTAAAGTTAATGAAATGTTAATTCAATAGTAATTAGTGATCAAAATAGTATATGTGTATGTGTCACCTAGCTGAGTGAGCATGACTTGATTTTCTTAACATTTTCCTACACTGTAAAAATTAATTGTTATTTTAACAATTATTTTGTATTTTACATTGGTGGATTACTATGATATATAGAATTTTGTGAATTACTTATTGTGTAATTTCTCAGTATGTTGTACTTTACATGCCAACAAATTACACAATGAGTAATTCACATAAATTCTATATTCCATAGTAACCCACTGATGTAAACCACAAAGTAATTGTTAAAATAACAATTTAATTTTTACAGTGTATAATGTAACCCATATGTATTATAAGAACATCTCTAACTGCATGTCACTTTGTAAACAGTTTCCACGATAAAAGCAGGAACTGACTTGCCACAAAAACAGTAAGATTGTATGCAGAGGACTTTAGTCAAAATTTTACAATTGGAGACTGAGTATTCATTTTAAGACAGCAGCATTATGAAGTTCATTCTGGTCTTTGTGGCACTGTTCTGCCTTGCTCATTGTCAACCAATCATTAGTATGTACTTTGTAATATTATATCATGACATTTTTTACTCTAATATCTTTTATATAGATGAAGAATCAGAGTCAGAAATGTCTCCTGATAAAGAATTTGAAACAGTTTTAAATACAAAAGAAGACGAAGAAGTTCCCATTGAGTATAATGCAAAACAAGAGGATAAACGTGAATATTAAGTTTATCGATATGATATTGCATGATACACTAATATTAAAGAGTTTGCTAATGTTATTATTGACTGGTTTTCTACTATCTTGCAGTAGTTAATGCAATTAATACTGTACAGTATTAATTTCCATTCTTTTGTTCTACAGATGCTACTGCACACTCTTTAAAGCCAACTACATTTCGTAGATGTCTTTGCAGTAAACGAAGTAGATATGGTATACAACTATAATATGCATAATAATAAAAGCCTATCTCTTTATAGGATATGCTGCTCATACATTGTGCTACCAATGTAAGTGTTGTTGATTTTCGGATGTACTGTCATTCTATCACATCGTAGGCAGTGATTATAACGCGCAATATTGGAGGCACTGTATAGGTTGCTACTGCAGTGGTGGTCCATATGTATGTTCAATATCACCAATGAAGATTACATTCATTTTGTATGTCGATATCCTTCTTTTGTTGTTTGTTAGGTGTCTATTGATACTTATTATGCATTCTGCAGAAGATGTAAGTATATATGATAAAAGTGACTGTTTATATACATATATATATTATTTATATAGGTTATACTTAGGCCTTCTGATGCAAATGGTGAACATATACTTAATTTTTTCTTTTTCAATTTTAGAAGTTTCCAAACTTTTTTGAGTTTTTTAGAATTATTTTAGTCTAGGCTTTTTTGTGTTACTGTTATAATTTTAGAATCAATAAAAAAATCTGTTAAACTATTTGTATTAGAGCACATTTTTCCATTTAGATTATGTAATATAAACATTTCTTTAGACTACATAAATGATATCAATGATATCAATCTAACAACAGTCATTAAGAAACTCAATTATCTTTAATTATATTTATGAAACTGCAATTACAAAGAGAGCATGTATATATCAATGTGGTGTGCTAGCTAGTTCTCTCAAGTATTGTCTTTGATATTCATGAATGACATCAGTACTGCAACAGTCATGTACATTGCACTGATAGTAATGGTATTTTAGTAGTTGTAATATATCATAACATATGTGCTGTTTTATATTTGTACTCTGTTAATAAATGGATCATTTGAAAGGAATTTAATTTATCTTTGACAGGTCAAGCTATTCTCTGGTCATTAGTTTAACAATGTATGTCAGTAAATGTTTTCTTTATATTTAATTGCAACAGTAGTGATTAGGATCATTAATAAGATATACAAATTGTATTTTAAAGTACAAATACAAAAAATTCCTCAAGAGCATGCAGCTGTTAACACAAGAGTATTCTATTATACTAATAGTACACTGACACTACTTAAACAAATGATCTAGTGATATGAGTGTTAGTGAAGTCAAGCAAAACTGAGGAAAACACTTATAGATATAGTGCTTCATATAGTTTAATCATTATATGGGACAACTATTTTTCCATCCATGACTTAATGTGTATCTATATACTTGTGGCCTTTTACAAGTATTTATAAGTGCATGTTCATAATCATACTATTTCTTTCTTTTCAAATGTGTTATATTACACTTACAGTACCATGAATCAGCATATTAATAGATATATTGAATGTATAAAAATACCATACCATTAACAAGAGGCTTTATTAACAGTACTGTATATGTCATATTGGGCTGGGATGTGCTGGTATGAAAACTCATACAGCATTGTAGGCGTGGTCATTTTTACAGCTTTATCTGGTTTTGGAGCACTTATAGCTATCACAAACTGTTAAAACAATTATCATACTTCTCTGTAGCTTTCATTGATCTACACAAGCATCACTATAACACCATCTGTTTTAGTGCTATACCTATATATTGCATTGTGGTGTGACCTCATTGTTCATACAGCACTTAGCTTCACCTTGCGCTGTATGAAGCATCTCAACCACACCTTCATGCAATATATCCATATACGCACATTGCTTTAACTAATACATACTGGAGACATAGTAAGTCATAACAACCAAAATAATAGTAATAGTACTTCATTATATTATATGCTCCAACCTAAATAATGATATGTTTGCAAGTACATGTAATGTCTTACTCATCCTGAGTAGACCAGCTGTTGCATTATCAAATACTACATCATCCTCAAGAATATATTCATGAAGCTCATATATATATATAATTCAAGATGGATTGCAACAGGAAAATAGTATAATATGATGAGCAGAAATAAACACAATACCATAAGAACATGAAGATATCCAGTATCAGTAGATAACAATACAGCGAGCATAATGTACTAAGTACAAAACCATGGGGACTGTTATTTCTACCACTCATTTTCATATAATAATATATAATGTATATATATAAATACTCTTATTTTAGCTAAATATCAATTTGAATACCTCAATTAATTCACTGTAAATTGGTTGATACAGCCATTTTGACAATCAACTAAATGTCATTGTCAGTATCATATATTAGTAATAATTAATATTATTGTTAATATTATTAGTATAATTAGTATATATAATTAATTAATATATTATTAATATTATTAGTATATTAGCAATAATTAATATTATTATTAATATGTATTATTATATTAGTAATACTTTAATGTTATATTAATATTGTTTAGTACATTAGTAATAATTAATGTTATTATTAATATTGTTAGTATATTAGTAAGTAATTAAGTTATTATTAATATTGTTAGTATATTAGTAATAATTAATGTTATGATTAATATTGTTAGTATCATTAGTAATAGTTGTCATCTAGTGCAAAAATACTCTTGTATAGCAGTGATAACACTATCATTATTGTCTTTCTATTCTACCCTAGTTATACACCCAAGTGCAACGTATGCATGTGGTCGTTACTGCTCACTGCATAAGCAGTAATATTCCCTATCATTGTTGTCTTCCTCTTCTACCCTATTACTACACTCAATGCTGAAAGTATACATGTGGTCTGTACTGATCGATGTGCTGCTGCCCGTAATAATGGTTGCATTGAATAGTGCCATCTTTATGTTATCAGTTATCACTTACAAGTTATCATCTCATACCTTATTTTATCTTTTGTGCAGTTCTACAGTTTTTTATTGAAGCTACAGTATCTGTTGTTTTAGTTCAGTACTACCATACTAGTTAGTTATAGTTAGTTTTGCCATTATTACATTAATTTTAGTTAGTTTGAGTTAATTTTCTTGGTGTCCAGAAACTTATAGTTAGTTTTTTAAGTTAGTTAATTGGACAGATGAAAAAGATTTAGTTAGTTTTTAGTTAGTTAACTTAAAGTCAAATAGACTAAACTAAAAGGGTTTAGTTTTAGTTATAGTTAACTAAAACAACACTAGTAGATATACAAACTGTTATTTTGAGATGTTTTAATAGTGGTCCTTTTGTCATAAATTAGGTATCACAAATATTCTGCCAGAAGTGGTCTCTTATTACAGATCAGGTCACATATTATCCTAGCATAAATGTACACATTGCTCAAAGATGTAATTATGGTCGGATGTTCCTTTTATCCCAAACTAAATTATTACAATTATGGGAGTGGCTTACTACTGACGTGGTAACCTATATATAATATATATATATATATATATATATATAATCTAATTCGATTATATGCTTCAGTGCTTGTGGTTTTAGGTTTTAGGATAGGTTTAGTCAACAGTATAAAAATAATATATTTAATGCCTACAATACCACACATCCACAATAATCTTGATACAAATAGCATATACCATATGTTCAACTAATAAAGTTTAATGATGTGTGCCTTCTGATTGTATATTGTATTTGCATGTCCATAACAAATTATTGACAGGAAATCAAAAAAGGAATTAATAAGTTGACAAAATACAGCTAAACTGACAGTCATGCGTTACTTAAAAACAAAACTACCAACTCATCAGCAACCCCATACTGATAAATCTAAACCCCTCACTGCCCACATCTACTGGTGCTTTAAAATCGTCTAATTGAGTGAATATAATGGCCGTGTTGATCAAAATATTGCAAGACATTTTCCAATGACGTTTTGCCACAAACATTGACCATCTGAATCAATAGCTTATACCATTTGGTCTACTAAGATGAGCGTTGACCATACTGACGAATATATCGTCCCTCTGGACTAAAGAACAGTGACTATGTTAGAGCCATCAATAGTCACAGTGAAATAGGCCCAAAAGTCAAAAGTGAGGCAAGGCAGGAATTCCTGGCTTCCTACATTTTCAAGGTTGGAATTCCTACATTGCCGGCTGTTTTAATCATTGAATTATTATGAGAGACATGTATTGTCTTCATGAAATACCGGTATTCGATCATTGCGCTAATCACCACAAATATTCTAACCATCCGGACCGATGCATATCCCCCCAAGACTTTCAAATTAGTCCTTCATCCGACCTCTGACTACCAAAAGAACATCCAAAAATCTCCATTTAAGTTAGCTTCTGAACTCTATGTCCTTAATGTTCTACCCACGTACATAAAATCTCAGTTATCAGCTATTCCACTTGGATCTCTAACTGTCAGTTGAGAAGTATGAACCAATGTAATTCTTTTGTCTTCCACTGCTGTGCTCAAATACATGTACAGCACCAGTTTACCACGACTAGTGACGAATATGTCACCATTATTAGAATAACGGTAATAGAGAGCGGTCGATTACCTTGTACCCTATTTGATCCTTGAGGTAGTATTAATCTCGAGACTCTATTATAGTGAGATTAAAGGGGACTACCTTGAATAGATTGACCACTAATAGCAATGGAGAGCTTGTGTTGACCTAACTGTTGTGGTGTCAACAAAGACATGGTAAAGTACCATCACCACAATTTCGATCTCAGCTTCAATGTGGTGTCCCCTTCTCTTCAACTGGAACAAGACTACCACTCACTATTGCACCTCCTTTAGATAGCACCTTCCCTTTATTATCTTTGCATACAATGTTAACCTTAAACTCTTTACCTATCACAACACGAGGAGGTATCTCGTGCCATTGTATTATTAGGGGATACCTTTTCATTATATACAACACTCAAATTTTTAATATTTGTAGCTAGTTCATCTGTATTAATATCTACTGATATAGTTGGTGACTCACATATGTCAAGTGAGGTCTTAGAGAACTCTTCCTGTAGTTGCTTTGCTCTGGTCTGTGTAGTGTGTGAGCAACTGAGTAGTAACTCAACATCATTGCACTCTTCTAAGGCAAATGCTGCAAGGACTCTGACAGTAAGTCATTGTTTCCAAGAGATGTTGGATTTCCTCAAGTTGAAGAGAGAGACAAGCCTCTTTAGCACTAGCTACCTCATTATTCTGAGCTAACAGAACCTGCTCACGTTTGATGTAAAAGCTGATGAAGGGAGGAGCAAATGATTTGACATATGAATGTGTCTACATATTTCTTACGAGCTTGAATTTTACCTTTCATTTCTTCCCCTAATGTAAGGGACCTTTTTTAGCTGTTGCTGAGCTATTTGGATCTCGTCATCAAAGTTCTGTTTAATGGGCTTGGATACTTGTTGGTACCTTCACCGGCTTATTTACTTCCTGTTATAGGATGGTCTTTGTGATTGATGCAGACAGGGAATATGGCATTGGTGGCAAATAAAACTCAAGTTGATGATTTAATAATATCTTGGGCAAGTATGAGGACAAGACGGGGAAATATTTTAAATCTCTTCTGTGTCATTTTCTTTATGTCTTCAAAATTGAGATCAACATGATTACGAGTTATGGTTAATATTTGGTGTATGTTACAACACTCCTTACAATATTATTTCATTACATTCTGTACAGTATGCTATTGAAGGATTTTTTTACCACATGAGTCACATGAAAGAGGAGGGTTACCATTGATTTTGCTAAACTTGTCGCCTTGTTTCCTGATGAGGTAAAGATTACGAGGAAAAAGGAGTCAACTCCTCCGTTTGGTACAGATGCAGTTTGGTGACAAGAGGGACAAGTGACGGAGTTAGTTCCAGCACCATCAGTGATAAGTGACGGATACATTGAGTACAGAAGGAGTGACAACAAGAAAGTTACGAGGATCATATAACGTTGACTACATTTTAGACAATAAGTAGACTCAAATTAGCCTAAGTGTGTAGATAGTCATATCAAATCCTATCAATAGTATACTACTTACATATTTAATTGAGGTCCACTAGCAGTAGTACTTCTACTACAAGACATTATTGAAATATCAATGTAAAGATATCAACCAAAGAACAAATTAAAACAATACCAAGTCAGGTCAGGTAAAGTCAGGAGATCAGATCATGTGATAGTTAAGATAATGACATTCATAATAATAGTAAGCTTAGTATATATAGATTGTATTCATTTGTTAATAACATACTTAAGCTAAATAAAGCCCTCATAATAGTATAGTAGATGGAAAAAAAAGCTTGATGGACAAGATAAACCAGTTGTTGAAGTAATTTGAAATGCATTATGCAAGCCGAGATGCCAGTAAGTATGCATAAATAATAATGAAATTTTGCAAGTAATGTCTACTGCCTTTAACAATAGATATTATTCCAGCTCACACTCTCCCTCAGTGTATTCATACAAACAGTCAAGTTGTATGGACCACCTCCATATATTTTGTCGGGAGAATATATTATTTACCAAGTTTAACATTATTACTATTATTTTTATTTTATTATTTTAATAAATAGTTAATTGTATTTGCTATTCATTTTTGTTAATTATTACAGATACAAAAGAATATTAAAAATGATTTTGTCACCATCATAATTTTAATAGCAACTTTGCATCCTTGAATGACCTTTCCCCGTAGATAGATAGTATGCGTATAAATAATGAAAGCATACAAAGACGTCTTCTATCGGAAACGAGCTACGAAACTTACCTTCGATTAAAGCATTAGAAATAGCTACCAGTATTAGAAGACAGCTAGGAGACACATTGGGGAAATACAGTCAGGGTGCTCACAACCGGCAGAAGTACATAGAGTAGCGTTTTCAACAAGGAGTCAGTTGCTACAGTGTGGCCCAAATCACTTGGCGGATAAATGCAAGTTCAAAGGCTCAAAATGTTGTGTTTTTGTGGCAAAACAAAGCCACATCCAAAAACACGTTTGTAGATCATCCTCTGGAAAACCAAAGACTGCTGCCCTAAAAAGAAAGACAAACCAAAGTACAGCCCTTACAATACTTGACCTTGAATAGCATAGAAAAAAAAAAAAACTGGGAGGTTATCATAGACAAGATGATTAAAATGGAAATAGATACAGGAGCTTCAGCTTCCCTGATGTCCTGGAAGCGATTCCAACAGCTTTGGCCAGACCCACCACGTACAACAGACGAATGTTATCCTCAGAACATACTCAGGTGACCAAATCAAAGCTAAAGGAAGTGTTGACGTCACAGTACAGCACAACAATCAAGTAAAATCTACCTTTGCTGATTGTGGAGGGAGCAGGCCCAACATTACTTGGACATAATTGGATGGACCAGATAAGGTTTGACTGGTGCAATATTTTTGAGATCAAAAGAGATCGACTTCAAGAGATATTGGCAAAGCACAAGGAGGTGTTCAAAACCATAACTAGGGAAACTGCAGGGATTTCAAGCCAAGTTGCATGTACAAGAAGCAGCTATACCAAAAATTCCACAAAGCCAGATCAGTACCATACTTGATGAAAGCAAGAAAAGAAGAGGAACTCAATCGACTTGTGAACCTTGATATTCTTCAACCAGTGCAATTCTCAGACTGGGCAAACTCCAGTGGTACCAGTGCTGAAACCTGATAACTCGATGCATTTATGCGAGGATTATAAGGTGACTCTAAATCCCGTGTCGAAACTAGAACAGTACCCAATACCAAAAGTTCAAGACCTCTTCGCAATCCTGGGAGGAGGGAAGAAATTCTCGAAATTGGACATGACCAAGCGTACCAACAGATAGAACTCAATGAAACATCCAGAAAATACACAGTGATTAACACCCATCGAGGACTTTCAAGTATAAGAGGCTACCGTTTGGAATATCGTCAGCCCCAGCGGTATTTAGCAGCACATCATAGATAATCTCCTTCAAGGAATCCATAGAGTTGTTGTCTACTTGGATGACGTATTTGATCATGGGAAAAATGGAACAAGAACATCTGGCAACACTTGACACAGTATTGTCAGATTGAAGACGGCTGGTCTTAGATTGAAAAAAACAAAATGTTCATTCATGACAGAATCAGTCCAATATTTGGGACACACGATCGATTCAAAGGGCCTACACCCAATCGCTGAAAAAGTCACAGCCATTGTGAAGCACCAACCCCCGAAGAATGTCACCCAATTGAAAGCCTACCTGGGACTAATTACATATTATGGACGCTTTATAATACTTAATCTATCCCATGTTCTTTTTCATTTATATAGGTTGTTAAGAAGAGACAAGCACTGGAGATGGATGGAAAAAAAGGAGAACAAAGTGTTTCAGGACTCAAAAGACATTCTGGTATCGTCTAAGCTGCTCGTACATTTCAATCCTAACCTGGAACTCACACTAGCATGTGATGCTTCCCCTTATGGCATTGGAGCCATGTTAGCTCACAGGTATCCGGATGGTACAGAAAAAACCAATTGGATATGCCTTGCGAACATTGACACCAACAGAAAGGAACTATTCACAGCTAGAACGTGAAGGACAGACGCTTGCGTTTTTGGAGTAAAAAAAATTCCATGAATACTTTTTTGGAAGACCGTTCACTTCTGATCACTGACAACCTACCTCTGAAGAGCTTATTCAACGAAAATCAAGGAATACCATGACATGCTTCAAGCAAGAATACAGAGATTGAATTTCTTGCATAAGAATATTTTTCAGTTAACATTATCTTTACACTTTCAAGATAATTATGATAAGCTTTTCATATTTAGTCAGGTGGCCTAGAAATGCTCAAACTTGAATTATTAATTATTTAATTATCAACAACGTTAGAAAATAGAAAAAAATGGAGTGATATTAGACTACAATATTGTAACAATAATATTAGGTGTCCACATATACAATGAGCTATTGTTATAGAGTTGTGTAGTTGTTGATGATATTAAGATAAAGCTCATAGTACCAACTATATAATTTAACAGCTTATAGCATTTGGTAGCTAAATAATGTAGCCTCATACCCAGGCTATCGCGAAAGCCTGGGTACGAGGCTAGAAGGCTACTAAATAATGTTGAAAGTACTTTTCAGATAACTGAGAAAATAACTAAGGACAAGATGAGATGATTCAAGAATAAGATGTGCTTCAACAGTTCAATAAAGGATCCAAGAAAAACAAGCGTTGAGAAGAAGACTGAAATACTGTCATTGCAAAATTGTACATGTCCCTTAGCACTAACATACTGACAATATTGACAAAAATTTTGAAAATTGATCAAGCGTACCACAGTAATGGCGGACTAGCTTAATTAATCAAGTTTTTTTCTCACTAAACCTCTGTTTTGAATAATGTGTATTCTTAATCCTACTTGTTACTTTTTGTAGGCTGACACATTAGACTCAACTGATTGATTTACCTGGTAGTCATGGGAAAACAACAATTTTGTAGGGTCAATCCCTTCAATTGTAGGGAGAATCCGTTTAATTGACAGTTTTATAATTTTTGTATACTAAAAAAAATTTTGCAACTCAAAACCTCATTTTGCTGAGCCAAGAAAACCTCAATTATTGAGATTATTAACATTCTTAAAGCCTTAAAAATATATTTAAATATTAACATATAAGAATAGACAATATGATGCAGACCTCACTATATCGTTCCTACAATGGCCTTTTTCAACTAACACAGTACGTAGTGAGCAAACTAGTCTCGCGTAGCCAGCCCTTTTCCGAGAGGAGGGAGGGGCTGCTACCTAGTGAGCAAACAGACCTTCGCGACACATGGTTGTTTTCTCTCATCACTATCTAATGTTTTTATATGCAAGAAGTATCCAAAAAATAAGCAAAAGAATAAAGCAAAAATTAATAATAAGGATATGTGTTTAATATTCATAGTGTTCCGAAATTCTCAAAATTTCATTGCCTCAGCCACTTCTTCATCTCCTCAGCTACATTTTTTTTACCAACAGCAGGACTCTCCACAAACATTTATATATTTTCCCAGGGGTGCCAGGAAAACACATGGTATCCATCCATATTTGCAATACTTCTGTAATTTATTGATAGGGCGTTTGTTACTTGTTGTAGACTTTCAATTGCTCCAGGAGCAACTTTCAAACCACTCCAATTTCTTCCCATCGTGCAACTGCAGGTGCTAGTAAATTTAGCATATCTGTTTTATCTGGCTTTGTGGGTTCTCTGCAAATTAGAGTAAAGAGGAAAACTGAATACATATACATAATAATCTAAGCTACCCCTATATATAATTATATGCATGTTAAATTTTACAACTTGATGGCAATTAAACTGGTCCTGCCAGAATAGAGGTTTGAATTCTCTATAGGAAATTCAAGGACTCCAAACTTAAAACCTAGTTCATTGAAATATGGGCACACCATGTACTGGTCAACACTTAAACATATGCAACACAATACACAAAGTATTAGATTTTAATCTTTACTAATGCTAATTGAAAGCACCAGGTACATCTTCATATTAACAAGCAAACTTGCAATTGGGACAGCTCGGTTCTTTCACTTCTTTGTCTATTTATGAGGAAATAATACATTTCATTAATGTATAGTACCAATATATTTATTTTATTAAGACATTTTACAACATTAATTGTTTAAATAATCACACAATTGAATAGAGAAACTTTACCTAATCCTTTCATCCAACATAGGCATCTTTCAGTTAGTTCATATGGTGCCAAACATTGTCAGTACAAGAGGCTATTATGACATTATCATTTCCAACAGTAATCGGGCCGGATGGACGGGGGACAAGTCTTTCTGACGACGATGCATTGCATTACAAGAATTGCACGGTGACATTTTAAAGCAGATGGATGATAAGCAAGTGGTTCAGCACAGGAGGTAATCGCTGTAGTTATGACAGATTGTAAGATTGAGCACTCAACTATATCGGACCAGGTCCAGTAAACGATCCATCCAAAGGATTGTGTCTATAGAAGTAATGATCCAGCAGGATTCTCAGATGTAACTTAACAGCATATTGTAGTTGGGCGGGGAAACTGAGCATCACGACAAGCAAGTGTAAACAGTGGAGCATCTTTTCGATTTAATAGATGCTAACCTGCCAGCAGGAAACAACCCGATAATTAACAAAGAAATAGTGGTAATTATGAGAAATTCTAAAGGACCTAAAAATGTGCAAAATACAATAAACAGATACAAACATGCCACATTTATGCGAAGAGAGCAAGCATGAATGTGATAGCTAAAAGTTTGGTTGTTTTAGATAGTTGAAAGATGACTTAGGCTCCAATATGTCTACCATATATTATAAAAACAATTTAAAATCATTCAATAAATGCAATTGTAATAAAATAGATAGAACTGTCCAATAAAAACTAATTTCCCATCGACAGGCGTTTAAAAGAATCTACTAACTACAAGTGATAAAATTGACTATACCTGAGGAACACCCACCACATGGAAATAGCAAAAAAACAGAGGATCACATGTTCTCAAACAATTCTCTCTTTCGTTTATATTTAGTGTTTGGGAAATAATGCAGCTGGAATAAAGTAGAAGGTCTGCTTGTCTGATAAAACTCTAGCGATAACACAAAGGGTTAATCAGAATATGTAATAGATGACTCTTTTAAAGAGATCAGGGGCAAATTCAATCGAAACTATGTCTAACAAATCTTATTTGAACAAGCCTTCTTTTCGTTTAAAATTTGCGTGTGTGCATCAGGTGGCAAGATGTTACCCTTTTCTAGAAGCTTGTTAGGAAAGTCGAGAAAGATATACGAATGATGAAGCACCGAGCATTCAAGAAGTACTGTGGAGTAGTGAAGACAACTGAGAGCAAATGCTTTGTCTCAAAATAAAGTGCAAAAAAGACAGAACAATGACTTGAAAAAACCTAAAGCACCTAATATTGAGGTTTGATCCATTTTTAAAATCTTATCCAATTTCTCACAATGAGCCGGGAGACAATACGTGGGTTCATTTATCACCTTCCTCTTGATATTGACTCCAAAACCTACCCAATGAATTGGAACATCCTTCCTTGATTATGGCATTTTTTTTGCCCAGTAACCATATGTTTGAATACGAGATGACAGAAAGTTCACGGTTGTCTGAGGCACATATTATTGACAGGAATAATAAGTTGTTCCTCATCTTTCTTAGATAAAAATCAATTGATCTCTAATGGTGTCAAAGAGAGACAATAACATCACATCTTTTTTCTTAAGGACTGTTTGGAAATAGCTGGAGGACGAAACCACCCCATTTGTGTTCATCTGTCCTATGTACCAACTTATCATAAAACTAAGGTAATGATTCTCTTCCAATCTCAGCTGATAGCATTAGCTGCTGAAATTGAGACGACTATAATATGTAGTAATAAGTCAAGATGGTCCAGCAAAGCTTCCTTAGGTGGGTTATGTGTCTCATCAATTGAATATTTGAAAGATAATAAGGTCTACATTGACAGTGATCTGTAGCTTATGCAAATCACATTAGATTGTGTTTACACGCACAACGGCCTAGAGACATCAGCCAAAATGTGGTTGACACCACGATCAAGTACATACACTGTTGCTTTCAGGAAAGCTTTTGGATTCTTCACCTGCATTCATTGAGGATGCTTTTGGAAATTTCTAAAATGCTTTCATCATTTGATGGTTTAACAATGGACATATCATTGGTGCTAGAGTGACATCATCATTTGGTGCTTTAGAGTAACATCCATTCGTGTTTAGAGTGACATCATCATTTCGTGCTTTAACAATGACATCATCATTTGGTGCTTTAAGAGTGACATCATTTTGGTGCTTTAACAGTGACATCATTTGGTGCTTTAACAGTACATCATCATTTGGTGCTTACAAGTATCATCACTTGGTGTTTAACAGTACATCATCTTTGGTGCTTTAACAATGACATCATCATTTGGTGCTTAACAGTGACATCACGCTTAATCAGATCATACAGAGCAGCATTATTTCTTTCATTACAATTGTTTTATCCATTTATAGCAAGGTTGATGGTGGCTCACTTGGATATCACTTGTTTTTGTGGGGATCTTCTGATTAGGAATAAAATGGGTTGTTTAAACTATATTTCACATCACAAGGTTCACCTTATTTATAATCCCATATTTAAAAATTTTCATGAAAGTGTGTTGTTCCTCCCCGTAAAGTTTGCTTGCACCACATCATAGGCTTTTGAATTCTGGTGTGAAAGAATTTGGCTTTGATGTGACTGAAAGACAGGCTTATTTCATTTTTAATGCACGGCTGAATGTCTTCTCCAAGCATTCTATGATATCTTTGTTTTGACAATTCCCATATCTTTTTTTTATAAATTACTTTTGACAGCTTAAAGGACGGTCAGATAGTGTACTATTGAGCCAAGGGGTTCCCATTAAAAGAGGATTTAAATGAGGGTTTTGCCCACTGCAGGGGGCCCGAATAACAATTTTTAATTGTAAGACACAAAACCTTTTTCTGGGTTTTAACGAATCCCTTTGTCTAAAAAGAAAAAATGAAAGGTTTTGTTAACCATACATACTTATGTTATTTAAGTAAAGGATTATCGCAATTGGACTTTATAGTAATGATGAGTTTCACCATCCTGGGGAAACAAATGTTAAAAATTGTGTAAAAGTCAGAGTGTATTTACATGAGAACATAGTTAAACAGTTGACAGTACTATAAAATCATACACAATTAGTGCAAGGTTTTTCATAACACACCAATAACAAAAAAAAATAACAAAAGGTTTATAGGTAAATCGTAGACCTCATATTTTTTCATTAAATATTATTATAATACTCATTTAAAAAAAAGCACACAAAAAATTTGTCTCAGAAAGCGCAGAAAGCTAGGAGATAGATCTTCAATTAAAATATAATTTCATAGTTGGGTACAGATTTTATGAACATAGAAAACAAAGGAAAGATTTGAAAAATTTGAAAGCCTAAAGGAGGGAGCAATATACACAGAGCAAGAAAGCAGGTCTAAACTTTTATTTATATTCATAGGGTCAATCTAATGGCTCTCATTTGGGGAGAATTATTAAGGGAATTAAGTATTGGGAGAAAATGGTTATATACAACAAGACTTAGGGTACCCAAATTTTGTAGCCAACAGCACCATTTTTATGAGACCAGCTGGAGGAAAGGTCCCTTCTGGGCCATATCAGAGGAGAATACCCCATTACAATATTAAGAAGATAAATACAAAAAGGACTTAACCCTTTGACTGGCGGTGAGTGGGCGGTCAATTATTGCAATGCGCCATTGTTTGAAAGGCCATTAATTAGCTACCCACCCATCTCCAGTCCAGTCCAATTATTCTCAATTTTCCTTATAAACCCATCAAATTCATTCACTGCATTGTTTCATCTTATTCAAGCAATTCTTTTGGCTGTATTTTCCATTTAAATTTGTTGCAACAAATCGGTGCGTTATAAACATAAATACAGCCCTTAAGATATAAAAATACCGCCGTGTTTAAATTTAAGTGGGTGTTGCATATAAATATGCATTGCGGTCAAAGGGTTTCCTTACCTACAAAAGAGGATGTTGCCCCTTTTCTGATAAATAAGACGATTGTGTGGACCTTGTTAAAGTGTAAAATTGGGAGGCTTTTGTCCTAAAGATAAAAACATCTTTAACTTAATTTCCATTACTAAAATTTTAAAATAATAGATTATAAAGCCTCTTATAGGGCGAAAACCATAAAAGAACTGAGTAGCTAATTATATTAGCCCACATGAACAGAATAGGACCGTGATTACTTTTGATGACAATAAAATGAAAAATCATGTACTGAACTTTATACTTACCAGTCGAGATTAATGTCGCGCCATTATCACTTAAGAGTTCACAATTAGTATTCATTTAAGGCCAATGAAGGGATGTTTAGCAACAGATAATAAAAATCAAATAATGATAAGTATATATACATAAAAGTTCTTACAAATAAGTAAGAAATTTATATAAAAAGTTAGACAGTGTGTTTACAATGTACTAAGTAAATACAGAAAACCAAATAACAATTTCATTAGGAGCCGACCAACCTCTCATGACCTTTGGTACATTAGTTAACAAAAGTGATTGAAAGTCTTAAATCCTTCTTTGAAGAAAACGGAAGTCTTTTTCCTATAATATGGAAAAACAATATAAGGATATTTAAAATTAAAAAACAATTATTAACAACTACAAATGAGAATTTGGGTTATTGTTCTTATCAACACTTGAAATATTGTTAAATGACAATGCTTGTGACAATAGATTGGAAAAGATTCAACCTTAAAAGTTTTTTTTTGTTGGTCTTGTGTTAATAGAAATTGAGTGTCCACCCATTAACGAAGAGGTTTTCAAGCTGTACGATACTTATGGGACAAGATGATTTAATATACCAGGAGGTGGGGTGGAAGCACCGAAGGAGGTCAAATGCCCAAAATTTTATTCTACCATTGTCAAAACACGAGGGAATTCCAAATAAGGAAAATACACTTAAGAGCTAATACTGTTAAAACGTAAGGACAGAAATTATTACAATTCAGTAAAAGAAAAAAACTAAAAAAAGAAAAAATTTCATCGAAAACGTTTAAAAAGGATTAGACTGGGAGGTTATGGAGGTTTTGTCCTAAAGAGGGGGAAAACGTGAACAAAATCTCTTTAATTTCCCTCCTTTTGTATAAGGTTTACTGAATTTAAATATTTAAAGAACGTTACTATTCTTTAATTTGCATGGTTTGTTTCAAATCAAGTTTTCAATAATGAGTGGTATTTCATATTTCCGGTATGTACAGCTTGCCCGAACACTTCCTAGTTTAAACTGCCCTTGGCAATTAGGAGTAATGACCGAGGTGGTGTGCTTACTTGGCTAAAGAAGTTCAACGCGCTACATTAAATTACAAGATATATTGTACAGAGTGAGCAGAAGTGAATCAGCACATAAGTTTTAAACCTAATACAGAGCGAGTAAGTCCCAGTTTGCCAGCAGTAACCCTGAAATGTCCCATTTGTTAAGCCATTTGTGGTCCATTGACGAGTCAGCCTTGATTCGACAACAGTAGTTAAAGGGAGTTTGACCTCCGAGCGCTTCGCACGTCATCGCCCTGACATACACAAGTCCTACTTTGTAACTATAACTGATAATAGAGGGGTTTTTTATAATACAATTATAAAACTGTAAGCTACAGAAACACTTAATGAATTCCTAATGGACGGTTTCAATTACTTTGATTCTTGTTAAAATATACTTACTAATTTTCTTTCTTGGTCTGGTGCCATCACAAGTTTATCAGTGAAATTCGTGTCCTCTAGCAGATATAGGAGGTCAAGCAGTTTAATTATATTACCGCCCACCTCATGAATATTTACAAGTACGTGTTATTGTATAATCTTAACTTCTATAATGGTAATCAATGACTAAAAAGAGTTAAAAATGACTCTGCAAGACATCTTCGTTTAAGAAGCATTGACAAAAAAGTGGTTGTGAACACTACTTAAAATGTTTTGATAGAGGTCCACTAATGGAAACGAGTTCTTGATTGTTTATTACACATCCTTCCCACAAAAGTATGATTGATAGAGGTTATTATGAAGTTATTGAGGTTTGTGGTGCTTTTTAAATAGATTTTGCATCGCACATTGTACTACTAATAATACTAAATATTTTTGCTAACACATGAAGGAAGAAGATTGATAAAGAAAATGTCATTCAGCTAGTTCAGCAGTTAAAATAAATATAATCATTGAAAAGTGAACATTTAATTTAACAAATAAATGTGACGATTTGCAAAAAGGACCACTTGTCAAACATTTGTGACCTTATGGAAAAAAAACACTGTTAAAACAAACAATAACATTTTGCTATTGTAAATATTATGCATATTATCACTGTATGTATGCAAAACTGGATGTTTGAGATGTTTTAACAGTAGTTTGTTCAAAAGTCAGGTCACAAATGCTTGAACCAAAGAGGTCCCTTTTGCAATCAAGTACAAGGTCATTTAGATGAATGATAAACCACAACTGTTTTCAAGTAAAATACTGATAACTAGACAGTTATGTATTTTGTTTAAGGCATAAGATCTGTTATTGTCTCATTGTAATGAGACATTAAAAAGGTTTCTAAGCTTAATGGAAACGTGTGATTGTTTATGTTGTCAATGCTTTTGTGGTCCCCTACCCTCAAACAATTCATTTTTAAATCATTTTTATGAGTGGGCGGTAATAATTTAAACTCTTACCCTTAATCACAGAGGACAGGAATTTCACTGATCAAACCTTTGAGGACGCAAGCAAACAGGAGAAATTGTAGATTATCTTAACAAGAATAAAATATTAAATCTGGTATTAGGAATTTAAGCTGTCATTACTGTTTTTAAACAGAATATTGTTAACTTTTGTCATAACTTTCAATTAAATCGAAATTATTTTGGCATGAAAAAATGTTGTTTATTAGGTCTACTTTGGGTATGAGTATTTATATGCAACTATTGAAAACAAACAATAAAAAAATGTTTTCTTGGAAGCCTTAAGCTTTGAAAAGCACAGGAGCTTATTATAACATTTTTGCTGTAATGCCATAATGGCATAGTATTTTCTTCCGATTTTGCCTTACTTAATGCAAGCAAAAGTAATTTAAGGATAGGATTCAAGGCCTTAAGTATTTCAATTGTAGTAGGTTCTTGGTAAAGTGAAACAAATTGAACATTTTTGGGACAAAGGGAAACTTTGATTTTT
>NW_024534002.1:0-28638 GCF_016097555.1 Gigantopelta aegis | reverse complement strand
CTGGTTAGGCAGCATTATTTAGACTCTCTCAACCCTTATTTTGGCCTACCAGAATATAACTTTATTTGTGTAGTTGATCTAAACGAAAAGTTTTCGTTTAATTTGCAATGTAAATTGTATTTTTAATTAAGAAGTTATGAAATAATTGATATTACTATTTTTTTAAAAATAACTATTACGTTTACTTTAATTAGAGTATATACTCCGGTTCCTCTCTGATTTTGGCATAATGCAATCTTATACTATTGACGTATCAATTATAAGTGACGAAAACCAGTTACAAAGCTTTTGTAATGATCTTCTTGTCAAGACAAAGATATTATTAGCTAAGTATACTGAAGATGATACTGGTCAACTTGAAACATCATGATACTGAAGAGATTAGATCTGGTTTATTAGAAGTTGTAGAACTACTGAGGAATGACCAAACTAAAGTTAAAAAAACAATATATCAAATGTTATCAACTTCACGTCATGATCAGCTAATGTCCATGTTGATTAGTTTTATCTATCAACAATTAAATAGTGAGGTGTGTACACTGCAATATCATTGTCTCTAATTATTACTAGTCTATCAGTTGTAAATCAAATGTAGTTAAAATTTGAACTCAAACTGGTAACTGTTTCATGAGATGGACATGTTTAGAGTAGGCCCTCCTCTTTTGTCGATGCATGAGAAGGCTCTAGTCTGGTGCGCATGAAGAAGAGGGAAAGGAATGTTGTGTGAATGTATGCTAGTCCATAGCCACATATGGAAATATTACTTTAGCACTTACCAGTACTAAACTTAAACCATGAGTTCATGGTTTTTACAAACACTATTTAGCTATTCTCTATTGTGTTGATAATAAGCTTTGTAAATAACCTCATGGAGCAGTTTGAAACACAAAAGAGACCACTTTTGATCCTGAAGGTCAACGTTCTATTGATAGAAACCTGGAGCAAGTTGATACTGTGTGCTTTACCAAGTAACAAACATACTACCACAAAGTTAAACAACCAATTAGCCTATGAAAGCATATACCTTATATGGTAACACTACTATAAGGACTTGTACTAACAGATAGTACATGAAAGTATAAGGATGTTTGACACTCCTCCTCTTAATGTAATACTGTCTAATAAAGGTTACATTGGATTATGCTTCACTTGACAAATCAGATTCCACTATCCAGATTCTGGATAGTATGGGAGCAGAAGAAAATAGCATCTGTTTTAGTCATTAATATGTAGCTTGTATCTATGAAACAAAACAAACTTTTTGGTACTTCCTATAAACTTAACACTACTTTTCATAGTCAATAACATGATAACCTGTGCTTTAGAAAGTCTGCTAGTCTAAAACAGCAGACAGTTTACATCAATTGGTATGATTCTCGGTTGCATGTGTGTGTATGTGGCTTCTTTAATTTTCTTATCATAATTAAGTCCTGATGTGACCTTTGTTAGACTTTTCTTACATATCAGAACAGACAATGGTAAAACTTGAATTGACAAGCTTTAGCAGGTCCACAACTCCATATTGTAGATGGATACAGATATCATATTTCAGAGGCTCACAGAGACTATAGTTTACAATTTTCATTTTCTTAGCTTGTGGGTTTTTGCCTGTTATGCAAAGCTTATCAATCATTCCTATAATATATGGATATGTCCATTTCTTTTGTATTACTTTATAGCTGTATCAAACATTTTTAAAGCAGCAAATAAATTTAATCATATACATGATAAACAAATGTGGACTATACCATGATCTAGCACTATGATGATGGGAGTGTCCAATTTAAGTTTATAGTTGCTACTCTATCTTATAGCCACTTCATAAACTCATATCATATCTAAAAACAATGTATTATTGTATGTCATTAACACACATTTTAACAAATCTAGTTAGATTATAAATTTTTTGGGCTGTAGCTACTGTGATGGAGAGCAGACCTATTGATGAAAAACATCCATTAATGTTGTCTTGTCACATTATACAGATGTGTTCATCTAATAGAACTGAAGCTATTTTACTGAACAATAATTTCATACATTGTGCAGTTCACCAGTTAAGATGTTTGGAAATTTTTTAACCTATTATGAGGTCAGTTTTTATTAATAAACATATAAACTCATACTGTTCATAATACTAAAATATTAATATTATAAAACTATGCACTTTGTTAACAAAATATCCATGCATTACTTTCAATTTACACTCTCTAGTAGACTTTCACTGACACATACTACTGATGTATATGTGTTTCTATAAAGGACAATAGATACCACATGCATTGTTTTATTCTACTGTTCTTTTGACAAATTATCAACAGTCAAATAAAACTGATCCTCTTAATTTAACAGTCAATACATATGTGACCTGATTTGCAAAAAAGGACCACTTCTGTCACAACATTTGTGACCTGATTTGTGAAAAAAACACTGTTAAAACATAACACATAAACAGTTTTACATACATGTAGAATAGTTTTCCATGCATATGTATCAACTGTGTGTATAAAAAACTGAGATGTTTGAGATGTTTAACAGTAGTTTGATCAAAAGTCAGGTTACAAATGTTTTGACAGAAGTTGTCCCTTTTTTGCAAATCAGCTCACATATGGCAACCAATGAAACGTCATCACCGCTATATCTTGTGACCAATATATGATTATAAGCATCTTTGAAAGACTTAAAGCATCACACTAGTATGATTATATACCCATAGAATTTTATTTCTAGCATTTGTAGTCTTCTACATGCACTTCTATTGAAGCTTTATTTAGTCAATGTTCTAATTAGAAATCAGTTTTTTCAAACTATTATAGGACCATTTTTTCAATGGCAATCATGTTAATATTGATCACAATTGTTTTTAAAGAGACCTTGAGTTTGTGTAATGTTAATTTAAAAGTATATGACTACTAACTGATGTTCTTTGTGTGATGACTTTCTAATATGATCATGATGACCAATCAATTACATGTTGTCTTTTTGTAATATAGAGACAGACAGATATTATAAGACTTTTGCTAAGTACTCTCTGTAATTGCTGTCTAGCATCATCAAATACCACTTGTAAACAAGCAGTACAGTTGACATTACATCATATATTACCATATTATGCTAATCTACACAATGTCAATATCTCCCTCTTGGCTAAGACTACATTAGCTATCTTGTTCAATTATGAGAAATTAAGTGAGAACTATTTACCTTTTCTAAAATTGAAGAATATCGAATTCTCAAGTATAAAGGGAGGGCTAAAGAAATCCTTAGAATCTCCTTATCTTGATGTTGTCATACATGATAGTCGTGGAGGTCCAGCTAACTGTTATGATGCCTCTGACCTGTTGCTATATCTTTATTTGTTCTCCAAGCACCAGGCTAATTTTGGTCTGTTTAAAGATCCTGAGTTTTTGACACTGTTTCAGGCAATACTTCAAAAGGAGGCCTTACAACCTAATGGGCTTAAACTATTATCCAGTATCTGTTCCAATCGTGAACATGCTCTTATTATTTGTACTAGTCATTCTGAGTTATTGTCAAAATTGGAGGAACTTTCTTTTTCTGGAAATGATCTGGTGAGTTCTGTTGCTGCTGCTACTGCAGAAAAAATTTTGATCAATGCAAATGACACATCTCCTGGTATGTTTGTATTACATTACTTACATATAGACATCTACAACAACAAACCTGTATTATTTGTAATTATTCTAGCCTTGTTGTCTTTTTTTTATAGAATTATCCACAATTGAAGATAGTCTATGCTATCAGGATGACTTTCCATCACATTTAAGAGTCTGTATTAACAGTTTAAAAACCTATCTTTTAAAGGTCCAAACCAGAACAATGACTTCAGTTTATGACCTTGACTTACGAATTCAAATAAGCTTCCTTGTCAGCTTGTTTCAAGTACTCACATTAATAGGTGAGGAACAACTTTCCATTGTTTTATCTCAGTGTGCTCAGGAGATGTCAGAGTTACTTGTTATAATTTGTGATTACACTCGTTGGATGTTTACTGGTAAGTCACACAATAATAGTTATATAACTGGTAATATGATGGTATAATCGATATTAAGACTATGAGTTAAAGTGCTCTTCTCACCATATGATCTAAATTTAATATATCACATCATTCAATTTTTATGATAGTATATTATAAGGTTTTTCTTTGTCCAGGTGTACTAAAGAACACTACTGAAGACCTGTTACCACTTCTTCCAACTCACCCTTTTCTCTCTTTTTTCATGTCATTTTTCATGTACTCAGTAACTCAGCTCTGAAGCTAGAAAACTTTTAATACAAAGCAATGTACTATGCCTATTATGAGTGAAATAGAAGCATTAACATTTCTTCCAAAGCAACACAAGGTATAAGAGTTTAAGATGGTGAGATGTAGGACTTATCTTATAGTTTATGGCAAAGATATCAAAAAATGGTTATTAACTCGGAATATGTACTATTTCTTACTGTGTGAAAATATAGTCAAAGAATTTTTTTGTAATTATTAAGTGAGTATCAAGTAAGCCTCTGTTATTTTTATACAATAATGTTATCAAACTGATATAAATTGACATGTCACAGCAATGGTTATAGCATTACCCTGCATAAACCAGTGAGTGAGTCTCTAAATTTTTGGAAAAAATTTATTTAACATATGGAGACAGTAAAAAGTAGGAATGACAATATCAGCATCCCATTGAAATGGAACTCAAGTAGATGTATTAAAATACAGTTTGTTATTATATTAGATACTGGTTTACTAACTTAGATTTTTGTATTGACCTTCATTATTTTCATATGAATATTTTACAGAGCTTAGAACTAAGTCATTACTTTTATATGTTAAAAACCACTATTAAAGGCTACTAAATGTATATATTTCATATAAAATTGTAATTTTCTTTGTAATTATAATCTTTTTTAAGCCTTCTATTTTTATAATTATTATGAGGAAATAGAATATTAAGAAGATTGTGTTGTCACTACACAGACAGTGCTACACCTGATAACACATATGCTTTAGTATTAGTGATATCATTGAGAGAAATAGACTAATGTATTTCTTTGTATAGTATTGTATAGTAATCACGTGTAACATATTTTATCAAAGTTATTATGTGCATTTAACTTATAATTGTTTCCTACGTTACTAAAAATATAATACATTGACTACCCCCTCCACACTCTATAGCCAACTTGAACTGTCAAGCATGACTCATTGTGTTTTCTAATATTAAGTTTTCCTAAAGAGTATAGTTTTAATTTATTGGTGTTTTTAATTATTGTATACAAAAATAGAATACAAATGCAAGTGAATATTATAGATAATTTATCTCGTAATGAGATTTTACAGCCATACATTTTGAATGTATAACATAGAGACATTTTAGCAGATGTTTGAAGTATAGAATGTGTAAGGTTAAATGGACTAGTTGTTCCATCTTCATGAAAGCATAGCAGCAGGTTTTGTATATACAGGTCTCATGACCACTTTTTCTGTTCTGGCATTATTAATTAGTAGATCAATACTGATTATAAATTTTGCCAACTTGAGATTTTAAAAATATTGCTTGACAACTATGTGCAAAATTATTAAGTTGTAGTGGCAGGTTACTATGAATGTCGTGATAAGACACATTATATATATCACAGTTCATTTATGATACATTACATACATACATTACATATATATATATATATATATATTATATATATATATAAAACAACCAACATTTATGACCTTTGGACAACATGTGTACAAATTCCCTCATTAGCAGTTAGATATTACATACAGTCCTCTGGACTATGAGTATGCAACTACTAAAATTGCAATTTCTTCTTACTCCCTAGTAACTATCATTAATACAAAATTAGGTAAATAGCCACAAGTACACTTAGTTGTCTACTAATTTTGTAGACAAGCAAATGCTTTATAAGTTGTACAAATATTCGACATTACTCATGCAAGTATAAAAACTTTGTAAAGAATTATTTTAAATTTGTGACCGGATTTGCGAAAAGGGACCACTTCTGTCAAAAACAAAAATTTCAGTATGGACAGAAAAAGTGATGGCTTCAATCTTTTGAGAATTTGAGTTAAACAAAAAAAAACGAAGAGAATAGTTCCTGACAGTCATTTTGAAGCGTCTAAGAAGCGAAAGTTCTTTGTAGCTTTGCACGTAGAAGCGTTGCGTTATCAAATATTAGTGTACGGGATGCGGGGGTGGAAAATTAAATTCCACTTATTCAAAATTAATTTTTGGTAGTAGCCACTCTATTTCCGTTTATATCTCGTGTCTTGAGCAACGCATGCATTTATCCAAAGTATCAAACAATTCAGCATTATCTACACTTTAAAATGGTATGAAAAATGTGCAAATGACAGAAATGACTCAAGTGGTCCCTTTTTTCGCATATCCGGTCACATTTATATATTTTAATCATTGATTTACTGATTGTTATTTTATTTCAGGGTATGTCTCGTTAATGCTTATATGTTTTTCGATTTTAACTAACTGTGCACTACAAAGTCAAAGATACCAATTCAGACATTATTGATTATAATGTCATAAAACATTTTTGTGTCAGCGAACATTTCGACTTGCCGATTTCCAGCTAAAATTATCACATCATTTTTCTTCCACTGCTACATGTCACACAAAACTAACTGAATTGTTAGAGTCTGAAGTAAAAAAACACTCATCAATGGACTCAGACAACTTTGTAAAGGCCACAAAAAAGTTGATGTTTCTCTCACCAATTGGCTCACACTTATCATTTAATGTGGAAGAAATGATTGTTATAATAATCAGCCTACTGTCATCAAACCCAACTAATTGTTCAACTTTTACCAAGAATGATGATTCACTGTATGTCATGCTTGACCTGTTAACTACACTGCAATCATCTCTAGTACAAGATAAAATTCATGAATTAGTTACAGTTATTTTAAGTCAAGTAACAGAAAAGGAATCACTGTTATAATAGAATGCCTCAAAGAATTAGCTGGTTCTTCACATGCATCACTGAACCACAAAAAAAAGTAAGGTCATTTGATGAACGAGACTTTATGTCTTTTTATATACAATACTGTTCTGTTAATTTGTAGAGCCAGAGATATCACTGAAGACTGAGTGTGAGTACTGGATGAGTTGTGTTCTCAATTCAATGAAAGTTGTAATGTCAATAGATAATGAAGACTGGATCAGAATTTAGTTGAACATCTTCAAGAATCACAATCCATTGACTTCGAATCTGTGACTTCAAGTGATAGCCTCTGTTATGACCTGAAGCAGCTTTTAAATGTAGCAACTATGACTGAAGAAGGCAAGATGACTTTTGGTTCACTCATCACTGAAATGCCATACTTTCTTGTTGTTTTATCAGCTTTTGTTGACATTTGTTTTTCAAGTAAGCAACTATTTTTTGGTCCTACTCATGCTATTTATTAAAGATAATGATATATACAGTATAGTTATTTAATAATTCTGACTTTAAGCAGTTTTTTTAAATTTCAACAGAGCTTTTTGATAGTATCCACACTACTTATGAGAAAGTGTCAAAGGCAACCTTAGATGGTTTTAATATGCGGATTGCTATTGAGAAAGTGCCAACAGCAACTTTGCTTCGTTTAGAAAGAATATTGCTACTACTCCAAGATGTATGTCAAAGTTCTGATGACTTTTGTATGACTCTAGGAAGAACAGGATTTATACAAGGTCTTGATGACATTGTATATACTTTCTCTATACGTGACCTCTACGGTGGCTTACCACCGTATGTATATAGTAAAATACACATATACATCAATTCTTAATGTACCAAAATGGACAATATATGTAATATGAATGCGATTATCCTCACCGTTTGATGTGTAAAGATTATCTTGACAACGCATAAAAAGCAACTTCAGAACATTAAGCATAAACTTGTCAACAGATTAATAAGTAGTTTCTATCAAGTTTTGCTACTTTTAATATTAACTTTTGAATTCAGAAAAAAACAGAGTATGCATGTTATTCCTAACAATTACCTAGCATAGCTATAAAATAACTGCATGGAAAACCTATGTAGGAATCTTAAAAATGTGTTTGTACAAGAGCTGTCAATTTCATTAGACATAAAATATTTTCTATCTAACAGATAAATACCTAAACAAACCAAGTAATTTAAACCTTGTCCACTCAGAGATTGATGAGGATTAACAAGTGATTAATTTGTTCTCTATTAGGATTGCCTCTCCAAATGGTTCATATTTCCTTGTATATGCAAAACTAAAATATATGAATATCCATTTTTTCATATTGTTCTATAAGTGAGAATTAAAAGCTACAAATAAAAATGGTGTCTACTACCACCTATCTTCTTGTGTTTGAAGTCATTATCAATTGAAGTGAATGATCTCTAATAACTTTAATAAAGCCTAAAGGAAAACAGTTGAGAAACTTGTATTCTGTTCTCTTAGTCCTTTTGATGATCATTTTCACTTAACATTTCTCTTTTCCTCGTTAGTGTAGAATAGCACTCTTAACAATAATAGTTATTACAAGTAGCTGGCTGTAGCTAACTATTTACAAGTGACTAATTAGTACTACTACCACTTCACCACAATATTATTGAACACGCTAACAAAAAAAATCTGTTCAAGTCTTTACTTGAAATCAATGATAATCTTAAGAGGATGTTGTCATTAGCATGCAGATGAGTCCAACAAGATTAAAAAAAATGCCAATCTTTAAAATCTGGCAGCAGTAAGACTAGGAATGCCGTTTGAATGATAAAGTGGTTTATAGTGTGTTATTAACATTAAGCTTCTGCCATACAAGTATGGTGGAACTTTTTTATCAAATACTAATTAAAAGGGGCATCTTTTTCTATTCTAGAATATTTTTTCTGTAGCTGTTAGTGTACAGAAGCAAATGCTATAGAATGCACCTTATCATTTTAAAACACATAGGAAATGACAGCACTGATCACATACACTGTCATTGTCACTAGATGTTCTGATTTGTAACTTTCTATCATAATGTACTTACCATTTACCTCAAAGATATTTTTCTTTTGAACATGTTCATAAACATAATAACAATCATAACTAACCATACAATTGTAACACCTACACTTTTCATATTTTCTTATTGTTGTCTGTGAACTTTCTTTCTCTACTGCTTCAAGGCAACTTTCTAATAATGATTGTTCATTCTGTTAATTTTGTCATAATATGTCCTTCATTCTGCTTGATTATGTACTATAAACCATTGTTTATGTTTCTTTTTTTCTGTTTAAATCTCATGGTTATGTGATCGATCACTTCCACTGCTATGTTTATTAGGCCTATTCTTGAATATATATATTTGTTATTTTGTAGCCTTCTTTTGTCTCTTTGAGGTCTTAGATTCACTCCTCATTTTTCCTTTAGATGTAGTAACAAAGTTCTATTATTTTTTCTCTCTAGGTGCCGAAGCTTGATTCTCTGCCTATTTGTTGTTGTAAAACTAAACCTCATTTTTTCATCATAGTGTATTCATTTTGTATTCAGCCTTTGTCATTATGATACTGAATGTTTTTCTTGTATATAATAAATAAAATCCATAGGAATTTGTTCATTTTAATAACTTCTGGTCATATACAGAGTTAGTTTAGAACTCAAGAAAAGTAATACCAAAAATATTTTGCAAAATTAGCCCAAACCTGTAAGTGCTGAGAGATATCAAAGGGGGTACACTCACATAGCAGCAAAAATGGCAGCGAGAGCTCACCACTTTTAAATATTTTATTAGATTTTCCAAATAAAACTTTAACAATTTTGATAAACTAGTAAAATCACATGCAGAGCCTAGTATATTGATGTCATTATAACTTTCACAAGATAAAATACCTGTGCACATACATGATTATTATTATTATTGGAAATAAATAATCTCTACAATTTTTTCTCATTCTAGTTAATAGCAAGGTTAGCAGAGTTATGTCTGTCTATTATTGCTGTCTGTGCTGTTGTTGATGATTTCCAAGGATACCTTCTTCGCTTTATTAGGTTATCAAAGCTATTGTAGTTTCTGTGAGCCTGGTACAAACATGTTAGTAAAATGTGCATTGAGTGGTGTCAATCAAGAGTCTGTATCTCCTGAAAAGCTAGAACTAACAGACGAGGAAACAGAGCTACTTTTTGGCCTTCTTACGTCAGCTATTGAAAATGAAGAAGGTGTCTCATACACTTGGCCAATATACACTTATCTTTCAAGCTATTCTCTCTGTACCTTGTACAAGATTTGTAACAGACTTATTAGAAATCAATCTAATGCTAAAAATTCCTTGAAAAGAATATTTTGGGGCTTCTAAGTTCGACCCTACAAATTCATCAAAATCAGTTTCTCTTGAAGGTGACCCTCCACTTTTTAGAAAGATTACTTCATTTACCTGAAGTTAGAGTAGAAGAAGTAAACAGAAAATATCCAGAACTAACTACTATTGTTCAGATGTATTGTGAAAGATTTCAAAAAGAGACATTCTTTTGTTTGCGAATGCTAGAAATCGAATCACCAAACAATACTGGTAAGATCATTGCTTTACTGTGTATTATTATTAACACAGTACTGTATCTGTAATATGTATTACCTGAAGTAGCATAGTGCAGTATATGAACACAGGAATTACTGCCTTAATAAAAATGTACCAACTTATACTTAATTGACATTAAGTGTTCTGTTACATTTTTTAGGTTATCCTGACTCTTTAGTGGAAGCTGCTGCACTGTTAAATGTTGGACAGTATGCTGATTGTATTCCACTACTTCAGTCATTGCTCAAACAAAATAGAAGATTCTCAAACAAAGAATCATATCTTGAAAATTTTAGGCGAAGTGTCATTTGCCAAATATAAGTTAAAAACGTTTTTTTCAATCAAAGGAAACATGGAATATTTTAAGCTGTGTAGAGATGACGCTAAACAAACTGTAAGCTGCCTTGGAATTGCTTTTTTTGATGAAGGTCTTATTAAAGATGGACAGCATTTGTTATGTCAGCTAGATATTGCTATGATGGACTTGATTTTTAATGTAACAGATAAGCCACTTGTTCGTTGTCTTCTCTGTAGACAAAGATGTGTTAAAGGTGAAAAGATTATTCACAGTCATATCTGGCCTGAGTCATTACTTCGATTTTTTACTGACTCTTCTAAAACTCCAAAATCATTACAATTTTTGATGCATCTTGGAGAAAATCTGGATCTTTACAAGGCCCACGACAAAATTGGTTTCTACATGCTTTGTAGAAAATGTGAGAACCTATTTAGCCAAAGTGAGAGTGCTTTTAAATCAAAGTTTTTTCCAACAACTTCACAACAACCCAGAACGTCCATCAGAGTCTACTTCTGAAGAAGTGATTATTGATTTGTCAGATGAAACTGACCCAGATTGGCTTTATTACTTCTGCATTAGTATTGTCTTTCGTGTCCTTGTGGTTGCTTCAAATGGTTTTATTTGCTCATTTGGCAATTTCCAGCAACTGCATGATCTTTTTTAGTAATTGTAGAAGAGTATTGTTAGAAAAAGGACAAGAGTATTTTAAATAGAACTCCTTGCATCGCCTTGTTTTTTTTACCTACACACTTTTTATCAGAATCAAATCCCTCCAATTCCTTTTTAAAGATTATTTTCTCACAAGCAATTGGTGATCTTCCAGATGTTAATCTACACAATGGTACTAGACTGCCAAATGGACAAGCTGATTATCTATTATGTAGTATTGGGGATGTAATATAGTTGTTGGGATTAATGGTTCCCATCTTAAATACATTTCATCTGAATGTTTAATAAAGCCAGGACAAAAGAGGTTTGTGATACCATCAGCACTGAAAGATTTCTTTGTTCCCAAAAGGTCTTCTCAAGGAGTTTGAAATTCTTGCTAGTTTTACAGATTAGTAGAGCTCTTCATATTCCCAGTAGCCAGCTGTCTGGAACCAAAAGTCGTCCTTGGGCTACAGAGGAGTTTGCATTGTTTTCCCAGGCTTTGAGTCATAGTCTTCAGTCTCCACTTACATCTGTAGATGGCACAGTGTTCATTAATCTTTTACCATTCCCACTTAATGAAGTTGAGGAGATAGGAAGTTTTAATGTAGCTGTTAGGTCCTCAAGTAAAATTAAAGTTATTTTGCATGAGTTTGATATTGGAAGGTCTGAATCATATTTTTATCATGTCTTGGGGTAACATCCAATGAATTGTTTGACCTTTGCATCATTCTTAACATTAAAGCTAATAAGTATAATATATGGATGGGTTATCATCTGTCGCTAGATGATCTTTCTCTCCAAGAACCTCTACAATTCAGTCAAGATAAAGCAGAGTTGTTTTTACAAATAGAGCATATCTTTCAAGTTAAGCAAACTTAATATCAGATCCTAGCAATGCAATAGCAAGAGCTGGGTTTCATCAAGCAGAGCATTTCTTATTTGGATTAAAGTTGGGTAAGTTTAGTTATGTTAGACTGTGTCATAAATTTCTGTATCCACCATAATCACTATAGTTTGTAATTAAATTATGAGTAGTTGACAAACATTTTATCAGTGCACACACATCATGTACTGATTGCTAAATATGAACAAGTCATAGCCTATTAATTTGCCTTGACATTAAAACTTCTGACATTATACATTTCATAACATTTGTATTACATTAATTTAAACAGTTTCTCTAACATATCAAGCTATGATTATGACAGATCATTTTCTATGTTAGAATTTTAATGTCATCATGCACACTTACAGTACTAGTTATGTATGACCATTGTATTGTATTTCACAACTTTACTGATGGTTTATTTTTACATGTGCAGAATTAATGCTCTCTGTGATGTCAAGTGTCAAGTACCATGCTCATATTGCTTAAATGTTTGCAGTGTGTGTTTTAAGGCAGAAACATCTGTTAGAGTTAACACAGATGAAAGTATTCTAGTTGCTTATGTCTGTAGTCAACAATGTGCTGAATATATATCATCTGACAATACAGGTGCCATTCAAATTTCAGAATCAATAGAGCAACTTCCCCGACAAAATAAGAGTAATCGTTGTATATTTTTTGCACGTATGAATGGAGTAATGTTTGGTTTTGAAAGAAGTAGATTCACTGTTTTTCTTTTTCACGATGCTAATATTAGCACTGTATATACAGTTCTCTGTCAGTGTCAAAGTGCCTACAAGCAGAAGATATTGCTTTTTAAAATTTCAACAGACTTTGAGATGTTACATTCAGAAGGCGATGATGTTTGCAAACTAATGCAAGAACTACAGGAATCAAAATTCTTATCAACTCTAAAAGATTTATTTAAGAACAAACAAAAATGGATGTACACTTAAAGAAGGAGATCAGTAACAAATAAAACATGCACATGCTATGTCCAGGAAAATGTTTCCAGATATTTTTAGGACCAGTTTTTATTATATAATAGCATGTACATATTGCTTGTATTTGTTTATTTCACTCAGTTTGTTTGTACTTAGTATTTTAATGATTACTGTACTGATCTTATTTTATTATGTTATGATGTAATGGCAATATCTGACATTTTTATTTACTAACCAGAGGGGTAGTAATGGAGTTTAAGTTGGGGGGACTAACTTATAATTTAGTTGTGTTATATTATTAAACATCAAAAATGACTCAAAAAATTAATTTGGGTGTCAAAGGAAACAAACTCTTTAGCTATTTCTAATAAGTTTATGTTATCAGTACGGTCCTTATGTGTATGTAACAGCATGACATAGTTTAGTTGTTCTTGGGTCATTAGTACTTTGTAGATAATTTTTTAGTCGGCATAAGGTACATTCCGTGCTATTAATACTTTTGTTATAGCAATTAATTTTACAGAAGGTAACATGACCACACAATAATGTGGTGATTGATTGTTGATGTACACAAATTAACACATAACCACTTCAGTCAAGAGGTTATTGTGTACATAGGGGGGGGCTTAGCCCCTTTATTTGAAATTGGGGGCTTCAGCCCCCCCTGCCCCCTTTCCTACCTCTATGACTATAACTATTACAGGTAAAATACAGAAAAGACAGTTATAAATTAGAATTGTTAAGCAAAGAAAAGCACATTATCTGTGATAGTAATAACTTATAAAAAATGAAATTTAGTGACTGGTATTGTAGAGCCATTTGTCCCTCAAACTATTTAAATCATTTTAAATTTAATCTGACTAATCTGTGACAATGTAATAATAATTTAGTATAAATGAGCTGGCTATCACAATGTTTAAATGCATTAACCATATCTGAATCACTAATTTTTATGTCAATTTAGATAGAATTGTTTGCAAACAAATTGAAATTGAAATCTGGGTTTATTGTACATGGAATCATGTCTTTAATTTACATTCAGTTAGACTCATTTTTTATATCACTTTCAATTTATTATTGTATTTCAAATATGAATCACTTTTTCTTTATTTCAATTCCTTGTCTTCACTTTATCTATGAGATGTTAAGGATCCAAGCACTTCGTTACTCTAATCCATTATCTCATCACTGTGTTTAACTTAATGATGCACTCCACCCTATAATATATCACTAATTGAGCTGTCTTGATGGTCAATATATTCAATTAGTAACTGCACTATTAAAGTTAAATAAAATACTAAAGATACAAACAAAATTGATATAAAGTGAAGCAAATGAAATAGTATGTTCAATGTGTAACAAACTATACTTGTATATATTAACTGTGTTTGCAATGTCAACTGACATGATCTGACTTATACATGTATTGATATATCTTACCATCATGGATCAGTAACATTCATTTTATCACTCAATGATAACATTATATTTGTATGATTTCTGTTAGTTCTCCTGAGACATTGAAGGATAATTTTATTCTCTTTTGGGTTGATCTCCATTTGAGCACAACAGTGAGAATACTTTCCAAAGGTTCCATCAGCACATTCGATATTGTAATAAGAAATGAGTTGTAGTGCTGTTCATAATCACCTATAATACAATTTTCAGGAAAAAGTCTTACACTTGAAATAGTCAGTCAGTGCAGCTACAAACTTATCTCATTTTGCCCTGTACATTCCTAAATCTTGTTAAAATGAATACAGAGAAAAGTATAAATAATAGAAAAGCAAGGTTTATCTTCTTTTCAGCTGTACTTAGTTTGCTTTGATGATGGAAAGACAGAATTGAACTAAAAATGTTACTAATTTTAGACACAACAACAAAAAGACTAGCACTGTATCTTGTTTCGTTACAATATAAAGCTAATAAAGACCAATCAGGTCAAAGTAATTATACACTACTATATATACAGCACTCAAACTTGTTCCCATAGCTGTCACCTGTTTACAATCATTGTAGTTGTACTGTATGTGTACATACAATTTATATAGTCTTTTTTAGTTACATTAGAAAGCCTGGTGCAAGCATTGACATTTTACTTTTAAATTAAGAGTGACTATTAGACAGCCAAGTTAATATATTATTTCATGGAGAGTTTCTATAAGTATCGTTATTGCTTATTAAGGTCTAATATTTAAAACATGTTCTTTTGTAATGTTCTTTATTTATATATAATATTTGTGTATAGCATTTATTTAACCAGTAGTAACCTATTTATACAAGTGATATATAGATACCATTTAGACACTTATGTAATAAACATGTATGAGTCACGTAAGATGTAGATATAAAAATCTTTTCATGTACAAACTCGTTGTGAGTAGCATAAGAATTCGGGTTATATACCTCTTGGGAATCCCGTATCATATATATCGTGAGTGTGAAACTCGCATTCATGTGTGCATGTGTAAAACAAATCCATTATGAGAGCTAATATCCTTTACAATAACACTGTAAAAGCACAAATCTATTATGATCCTAATACACACAGTATTGTGACATGTACCTTGATCCCTAATACAACCATGTCCTGCGAAAGCACTGTTATGACTTAACTACAACAAAATTGTGTAACAAATATGTTAACACCCCTCTTGACTGTTGTAATACTAGGACATGATAGAGTTTTGTTTAGTAATACTTCCTTTACTGTTCTTATATTTCCATCCTTTAAAATTTTCAACATGGTACTTCAATGACCTTTTTATATAGCCCTTCTGTTCTCTCTTGTGTACCATGTAAATGTTACTATTATAACTGTTATGACAAAGGTCTTTTAGTAGAATTTTGTTGACTCTGCTATTATTTATGTATTGTTTTCATAGAAAGTCTTCAATATTTTTATTTTGTGTATATTTACATTCTGCAAAATGAACCAATTAATATGTACTTAATGTGATCAATATGATTTAACACAAATGACCTATTATAATGTTCAAGTGCATATGAAAGCTATGTCAATGAATCAACTCTTAATAAAAGATTTTAAATTTGTAAAAATTATAAATTATGCATTTATATGAACCAAATATAATACTGATAGAAAAGAATATAGCCTACCATTTATGATGCATAATATAATTCCAAAGAAATTGAGACAGAGTAAAATCAAAACATTAATTTTATTTCACCATTACAAATTGAACAATATATAATAATCCTTTCTGATTTAATTAAAGTTTTATTAATATTATAATATGCCATAGATATAAGATACCTATTAGAGAATATACTTCATGAATATAAGGAAACAGTTCATTTTGTGAAACACCTATCAAATACTTTGATCACATATATGGTTTAAATGTCTATGTACTGTTTAATTACATTGGTAGACATGACATATAGTGCACTTACTACTGGACCAAATGTATCTCTTGTTTTCTACAGTCATAATTGACTCTTGAACAAATTTTGGATTATCGGAATCTCAACGGATCAATTATTTGTTTTTTATGTCTACTAAAAAAGACATCAGCCAATAATCATTGATACAGTCACAATGATGAGAGTATGTACATGATGGTTCTGACTCAGATAAAAATTAGAGGAGTTATGAAAGTACATACATTTATTAATCTGACAATTTTAAAGACAATATTTGATAATATGCAACTCATAACAGACAAAGCAAAAGTATTATAATTATGAAAATATATTAGATCTTAAGTTTTGAATATGTATGGTTTCATAATACAACAATTAAAACAACTCATCAATATTTATGTAAATGGTTTGTATTTCTTGTGATCTTTGCTTATGTAGAGTGAATTAAAGTGCAATTATGAAGTCATTCAAACATACTACAAACCAAAACTATGCTAATTAATATAAGGCGGAGCTTTAAAGTAATGAGCTTCTCGTGAAACACCGTTCAACTCCGTATACTTTATGTCAATAAAGACATCTATACATAACTATCATTACAACCTTAAGCGATCTACAACTATCTTTTGCTAATAAAGATGGCGTGTGGCTGTAAAGAAAAAGGAAAGTTACGTGCAAGTTTTATCGAAATTTTTGTCCTGGCTATTGCACTAATTGTTGTGCTGGCTCTTTTTTTCTCTACCTATTATATTTTACTATATTTCTGTAAGTATCACTTTCCATATTAAACTATTAGTCGATACAGTAAAATTAACTAGCAGAAAGACTTTTTACTGTATTGAAAATTACCTTAAGAGATGTCATTCAGGGTAAATTACTAAATGAACAATATATAAACATGTTACATTATATTATATTGTACAGAAGAAAGTTATTAAGTCTTTCAGTAAATTGAAGTATTAGTAAATATATTTGAATAATGTGTCATAAATGATAATGTAACAAATGTTTTGATCCAATACAGTAAACATCATACTGTTTTTATTACTAATATACTATGGAATTGTCTGTTTTCGTGTTATTATTAAGACTATGATGATATGGTTGTTTTAAACAAATATAATGCTGGGTCATTACTGTTAGTATGAAATTGATATATACAGTTTAATTTATTTTGTAGCAAACAAAATTCCTGTAAATCAATTAAACTAACAATTAATTTTAAACCTTTTAGTAGTGAGTAATTTACATGAATTAATTTATGGGATGCCTGCTGTCAATATTACAATTATAAATCTTTTATTACTTTTCAAATGTCATGATACATTTATAAATAATATGAGACATTTATAAATGTCATGAGACATTTTTATGTGTACATGAAATTATTTCTAAATATTATAAGAGATATAATATAAATGGCAATGAATATATTTATAAATGTTATGAAAGGTTTATAGATATACAATTTTTAAGTCATGGTACAAGTGGTACCCCAAATCTAATTAGCACATTTTGCTCAATTATAGGACTCATTCAATGATAACAGAATCAATGAAACTACTGGACCAATCACTATCACTAACGAGACCAGATGTACCACATTGTCCCATGACCTGGAGTAGACTCAACGCATCATATCCATACTGTAATAACTATCCATATATGGGTACAATATGTAGGGACATTCTAACTACATGGAATTTGTGTACTGTTGAAGATGGAGATGTTTACATTAATGAGACAGAACATACCCAAAGAAAACGAGAAAATGATTTAGCATTGTTGGACAAAGTTTTAGGTTAGTAATAATATGTATTACATGATTTAGTCAATACATGTCTAGTATACCACAAAGATTGTCAAAACGTTGCTCTTCCTTTCTCTGTCAATATTACTTTCCACTTTATGATTGTCCTAGTGGAGACATATATACAGCATCAAGAGAAGACTGTATTGACATTAGTACTGGTATATGTGCTTCATTATGGAATCTGGCTATTAGTTATGGGCTATGGTGATAGATTACCAGACTGTCAAGGACTGCCATCTTGTGAGGATAGCATGAGTTTGTTGTTTAATAATTACATGCATACAGTATTATCATGCATGTCAGAGCTTCAAAATATTATAGTTTCATTGATAATAATTATTAATGCCTGATTGAATGACTATTGTGTCATTTTATATGAATGTCATTTCATTACGAAATTATTAACTAGAATAAGAAATTCATACATGCTTTGTCTCATTACAATAGCATCCATTGACTTGTACACTGAATATCAGAATGACTCTTTACTAAACCAGTCTTCAAACTCTATCATTGAAAACATAACATGCAGAAGTGATTTTAGTAAGTCAACAATGTAATGTCAACCTCGATGTGATAGATTTGAACAAGGCACTCATATTGGAACTCAAATTATGATATACTCAGAACTAGTACCATCATGTGTTGCTTTGTTAATTTTGTATACTAATTATGATATTATCAATCAAGAATTATAAAACAATGTGAGCTCATAAACATTACAAAAAATTGTGAAAGTTTAGTAATCATTGTTTATAGGTTTGTTTATCCCTCTATCATCCTATTGTTTGAAGTCATTGATTGTACAGTAGTAGGTAAGAAAAATATAATGAGTTATTGTTAAACGTCTTCTCACTTCTATAGCTAGTTTGTTTGTGATCATTTCCATTGACAGAAATAGTTTACTATGCAGTTCAACAAGTGTTATTGACAGTATCAATCATCCAACACTATTTTGTACAATTTCAGGTTTGTTTCATATCACAAACAATAGTCACATACATTTCTTATAGGTGCTGTATTTCATTATGTGCTGGTAAACTTTATACTCTGGTGGTTCTTCCATTTATGTATATTTTTTCATAAAGTCGTTTGTCCTTTTCATACCAATAGATTGGAAAAAAAATGGGACAACACAAATACATTTTTACAACTATTGTATTACTGGGTATGTATATGCATTATACAAATATGTGAATTAATTGTCATACAATAGCTTTGTTTGTACCATTACCAGCTGTCATAGTGTCTCTTTCAGTAGAAGAACATCATTATAAAGTACTTCATTTCCTCCATCTATATGTATAAGTAGTAGAGCTATGTCATTCTATTCTATTATTGTCATTATTGATGTACTTGTTGCTATTGGAGTCTAGCTTTTAATTATTTGTTTTTGGATTATTAAAAAGGTAATATATATAAACATGATGTTTTGACTTGATTATAATTTGTTTAGAATTCTGTATTTTCATCAAAACAAGAAGCAAAAACTGAGTACAGCTGAAAAGAAGATAATCATTGCTTATAGTTCATTTATACTTTTTGCTGTACTCATTTTAGTACAGAATAGTCTTGGACTTGCAACTTTAGATACATTTATAGCTGCTTTGACTGATTACATCAATTGTGAGACTTTTGGTCATATCCCTGGAAAATGCAATAGATCTAGTTTTGAACAGCATACAATGAATATCTAGCTGCAATATCAAATATTCTGATGGGACTTATTCCTTTATCTATTCTCAACTTTGTGCTCAAATGGAGGTCAGTTCAAAAGAAAGCGAAAATATTCTTGGAATGTATCAGGAGATCTACTAAGAGAATAGTAACAGCTACAAACCCTACAAGTATATCATCAAGTGATAAAGGAGCTGATACTGATCCATGATATTAAGATATATCAATACATGTATAAGTCAGATTATGTCATTTGACATTGCAAACACGTTAATTATATAATGTGTTAGTATGTACACATTGAGTATCCTATTACATTTGTTGGGTATCTTTAGTATTTTGTTATTAAGTGCAGTCACTAATTGAATTTATTAACCATCAATCATAACCAAGTGTGTGGGAGGATTGTTTATATCATAACTATCACTCGTGCAAGGCAAGTACATTATATAAGAAGAGAATAGTTTAAGTATTGACAGAAACAATTTAATTGATTAAAACAACTATTCATATAAGCGTATACAAAGTCAACAGTAACCTTCAAACAATTTTTATACATTCTGATAAATTTTTTAACGTTCATGGTAGAACACTGATTACCATCACCACAAACTTTTCCACATGTAAGAGAGTTTGACTACACCTATAATTAAGAGGACTGCGACAAGATTTCATTTTATAGTTCTTTGCTGTCTGTACATCTAGACAACAAAGTTGATAAACATGTCTACGGATGACAATGCCACTCTCAGTTTTCTACGTGGTATGACACTGGACTTGTAATTTTGATACTGTAATGGCAATCCATGCAGATGAACCTGAATAATTTTTTTATATAACATTTTCTCCTACTGAAAAGGTATGAATATTTTGGTGTGGTTGCTGATTTTTTCTTGTTTTCTGTTCAATTTCTCTTTGTATATTAGGATGAAGGAGATTCAAAAACTGTTCTACTCTTCTACCCATCAGCAATTCTGAAAACTTGAGAAAGACTTGTAGTGGACTTGGGATAATACGATACTGTAGAAGAAAATGGGGAAATCTGTTTCGAGTGGTCTATTTAATTTCTTTATGGTAGTTTTGAAAGTCTGTACTGCAATGTTCACTAGCCCATTTTAAGAGGGGGGGGGGGGAAGGATGGTGAAGTAAGGGAGTGTCTGATATCATTTTGTCCATGAATACTTTAAAGTCATGACTGATAAATGCTGGACCAGTGTCCAATACCAATTGGTTGTGGTAAGCTGTGCATGAAAAAATAAACAGAGGTGTTAATAGTACTTTCTTCAGCTGAGAGGTAGAGTTTACTATGTGAACTTCCCATCCATCGTGGAATAGACATCAATAAGGAGGAAAAAATATTTGCCAAGAAATGGACCAGCATGGTCAACTTGAACTCAGATCCATGGAGATGATGGGCTTCCCAGGGGTAATAATAGTTTGGGGTAAGTAAGAAGGTGTGTCTGGCAGGTGTTGCGTGCTTGATTACATTTTCAGTCCTTATCTAGACCTTGCACCTACGTAGGAGCGGGCAAGGCCTTTCATCTTTGCTGATACTGGAATGAGTATCGTGGAGTTGTGAGAGGACATGGTTTTGACCTTGAGTTGAAATAATGACACGAGAACCTTCCGAGATTAAGGCAACCCATCGTATGACACTGAGTTCTATATAATATGCATAAATGGTTGGAGTTTCGGGGGAGTGCATAGATGATGACCAGACATTCACAAACTAGTCTCGCGGACACAGGAAAGTATAGGGTCTTGGTTTGTCCATGTTTTGATTTGTGGTGCCATGTATGACTGATTCTGTCAAATGGTTTAGTAGTAACTAATGTCAGCTGGTACAGGAAAAATTTGGGTGGTCAGGTTAATGCAGCCCGCTTAAAGCATCAGCATTTGCCAACTGGTTTCCTGGTTTATGTTTGATTGTATAGGAATTAGTTGAAAGGGTGATAGACCATCATTGTAAATACGAGGCGAGGTAGGTGTTGGTATCTGGTTTCTGGTTCACCAAGGATGTATTGGAGAGGCTTGTGATCAGAACATAATGTAAAGTGATGTCCATACAAATAGTCCGATGAAATTGTCTTATTAGTGAAATAATTGCAAAGGCTTCTTTCCCCATTGGAATATTTCTTTTCTGGTGTGGTCAGAGTAGTGAAGTGAAAGCAATTGGTTTTCTCAGTATTATTTTCCATCCTGTGACTTAGTAAACTGCACCTAACCCATAGGGAAGGCATTGCAGATAGGATGAGGAGTTTTCTTTCATCATAGTGGACAAGTAAGGATGAAAAACTGAAGTAGACATTTTTTGCTTGTTGAAATGCTTTATTCTGTGTTAGAGACCAAATCCATTTAGCAGCCTTCCAGAGAAGGTGATCAGCAGGCTTAGTGGAAGTAGAGAGATCTGGTAAAAACTTCTGGTAATAGTTGATGTAAACCGAGAAATGATTTATGTTCTGTGACATTTGTAGGCATGGTGCTTCTTGATAGCTTTGGAACTTTCAATTCTGATGGTGAAGTCTGTTTGCATCAAATAATATGGTCTAAAATATTCTACTGATGAGACCCTGAACTTGCACTTTGATTTCCTTAAGGTGAGGCTTGGCATTTTCCAAATGTTTGTAGGACAAGGTGTAAATTTTGGAAGTGGTCTGCTTCACTTGCTACCTGAAATAAGAATATCATCTCAATAAACACATATATGAGGTAAGTCATTTAGAAGGGTTTCCATGATTCTTTTGAAATTGATGGAGCAGATGAGAGGCCAAAGGTAGTCGTTCATACTGGAATAGTCCTTTAGGTGTATTATGGTAGTGTATTTCTTGGAGTGAAGTCTAGGGGTACTTAAGGTAGGCATGACTAAGATCTAGTTGTAGTGAAAATCTTTGCCTCCAGAAAGAGCCAAGTGAAAAGATCATCCATCGAGGGATTTGGGTATGTATCAGGAAAAGAGCTGGATTTATGGTGACCTTATATCTCCGCATAGTTGAATGGATCCATTTATTTTTCACAATGGTTTGCACTATGAAAGCTTGACCAGTCAGAGTGTTTGACTGGAGTAATGAATCATAAGTTCTGTTAGGTGTTGTAGTTCCTTGATACACCTTTTATTCAGAGAATAAGGAACGCAGGCGAGCCTTAAAAAAACGAGGGTGAGCTTCGGATTAACTAGGATCTTTGCTGTAGTTTCTTTGAACTTGCCAATGCTTGAAGTAGAAATGTTGATCAGAAACATTCTCTAAGGTAGAATAGCGTTAAGTAATTTAATGTCTGACCTCGGATTATCTTGATTTCCTCAAGCCAGTTACAGCCTAGCAAACTTGGACATCTCCTGGACAACTAAGTTGGGCTTAGGATTGAAATGTTTCTCAAGATACTCTTTTAGTTCAGTATAGCTCTGTTCTTTCGGGTGTTAGGTTTTGTACAAAACTTTTCAATAGTTAGAATGTAAGGGACGCAAAATGTTAGAATGATTGCTCTTTTAGTTTCTGCAAGGGGTGACATTATTAGCTTCAAAGAAGAAATCTAATCTTTTCGGCGTATAGACGAAGTCCATTTTTCCTTTGTGTTTGGGTCAAATGAAGAACATTTTACTGTGAGTTGCCATTTCAGCAAGGTAGAATAATAGAGATGAAGTTTCTGAATTACCCTCGTTGCAAAAATGTAGTGACCAAGTTAATTGGAGAAGAAATTATAGAACAGCTATTTGTACAATGACAACCGACCCAATGAAAATAGTAATAAATAATGATGTAGCTATAACAACTATGACAACAACTGACAAAATACTAAAAGCATGGGTATTTATATCGATACAATGACAATACGTAATAATATACAATAATAAATATATAATTAATACATATAGGATTCAAGGTTATCAAGCTAATAGTATATCATAAATGCAAGCATTATAATCATTAATGGTGAAGCCTATAGCATCCTTGAAGACAATGAGGTTACAACTAGTTCACAACAAATGTGTGTACTCATAAGATATTATTATATAATAACTAATTAAATAAATCAAAGTAACTGAACAGTTGGAGTTATTCATCGATTCATGAGTTTACAACAAGAAAATTCATTGCATCGTAGATAGGCTTACAGTGACTGTCTGATCAGTCATATCAGAACTTTCCTGGGATCTGCTTTTAAGGTGAATAATCAAAAGCAGGAAATAGTCTATAATTACTGCTAGAAGTAGAGTTACCTTAAATGCCAATGAAAATAACATTCTTCTTTTTGCATCCACTTCTTTTATGGTTATTTTTTTCTTAATTGCAATATAATTGCAAAGAATTACAAAAGATACTAAAGTTAGCATAGATAATAAATAGTGGATCAATAGACAATAGCAGGGGAAATTATATCTTTGTAAACACATTTGAAAGTTTAATCATTGGAGCTGTGCTGAGTTCATAAGGTAAAAGTTCCAGAGAGAAATAGTGGAAGAACAAATGATTCAAAATATAAGTTTTTTATGTCAAAAGATTCATTTAGAGTAAGTTAATTGGATTTATGTCTACATGTGTTTTTCTTAATGTAGTGATTGGTAAAACATATGCATTTCACCTACTGTTGTACTATTGTTACAATGGTTTGTTGATCAGTATTTCACTTTAATAATAGATAATATTTTATTTTCATCCTATCATTCTATTTTTGTATGTGTATGCTCATACCTCTGCGATCTAAAGCAGTGTCAGTCTTGTCAGATAGACTTGAATATCTACTCTTAATTGACCTAAATACTATATGTAACAATAACACAGCACAATTATGTCTAACCTCATTCTCAGGTTTTTAAGCAAACAGTAGCAATCCCTTTGTAGAGATGGGGTATGTTTAATATGATCACAAACAAAACATAGCAATGAATGCAGTGTAGCTTTCCTAGTACCACCTATTAACAATTAACTGTATTGGCATTGTACATCTATTACATATTAGAGACCAATCCTATTGGCTTTCCCCTTACTTTACTATATACTATCTATCATAGGTCCAATCTATCATTGTCGGTAATATACGTTTTGTCAAATAACTACACATCAATGATTGCTATGTAAGTTTTACCAGTTTGCTGAGATTTTTTCTGGCATGGAATAACTTTGATGAGATAACTAAAGACACTCCCTAGCTGACTGCTGCTCTGAAAAAAAAATTGCAATCAAACTGAATTTTATGCCATAAATTTTAGTTCACGGAGATTAAATTGTTTTATCTATTCTGATTTCCCTTCATTTCCTGTGAACAATCAATCAGTAATGGGTGGAGTTTTTGATAAATAAGGTAACAACTGCATTGATATATAGAATACTTTTACTAATTACATATCATTGTATTCCCAACTTTGAGTACTAAAATAAGAGAAAAATACCATCAGTAATGGGTGGATTTTTAACCAAATTAGGTCACAACGGTGATGGATTAAAAAATTAAAAATACTATTCATAAACATTTTACACTCCCAGTGAATACAAGTGTCAGTATAAATAAGTTATAGGAAATGGCATTTATATCATGTATAAGTTGTGAACGTAAAATCAAGAACCACTTGCACATGCTATATTTTTTTGGATAATCTAGTTACATTATATGCAATCAAGTTAACTGATAAATGTAATGTTTTATATTATCAACCATTAAATTTAAACATTTCTCATATAAAGTATATGGTCAATCCTATGACATGGTCATATCCAATAAAAAGAGAACAGCAGTAGCCAACTATAAGATATTAATGAATGTTGAAATGTAGTTCAACCATCAAGAATACAATCACATTGTAAATATAGTTTCTCATCACGCATTCTGACTAAAATTGTCACAATATTGTGTAATCACTATGTTTGATGTCCTCCATTATGCCCTATATTGTATTTGATAACATCATATGGCAATGAATATTAATAATAATAAACTATTATATTCATGTTGTTTCCTTACATTCCTGCAAAGATATTCACAACACTTCAAACTATAAATGAATGACATTGTTATAAAATGTAACAGAACTAATAACTACTCAACCCTCAAGTCAACAACCATGGCAGAGTCAGTTTATGTGAACATAATTAATTAGACTTATTGAACATTTGTACAGCTTAGTCATAGCTGATGAAAGTGAATATTAGTGATTTGTTGATAATGCAAGGAAGGTTGAGTTCTCTTGTGGAAAAATTTCAACCAGAGTTTAAATCGATGGTATTGAATTTAGATCCCGTTTTCTATATTTATAAATGGCAATGTCATTTTATATAGCTGTAATTCAAAGATGTATTGAGTAATGTGAAGCAAAGTCATTCCTAAGCTATCCCATGGTCTCCTCTTGGTCTTTTACAACCTACTCCTATCAGCTATTAAGCAAATCATAGGACGATGTTGAGAGTGTCTGTCAGTGTGGTTTACTTCTGTGGTGAGAAACTGACAGGGTGACTGAGAGTGGAGGTCCTACATGGGACTCATTAGCTAGTGCTCTTAATAAGAACTTGAAGAGAATTTCACTGCTGAAAAGATTAAAAAAATTAGTGAGGAATTGGAATTTGTATTTCATATATGGCATCTTTAAATTTTTACAACAGAAAAGTCATTTTACCCCTGCCTGTGCAAATGCTGCAAACAACATACTGACAAACTCTCACCTCTCATTCTTCCTGTGGAGATTTGTTCAGATGTTATATGAACGAGAAAGTGATCTCTAAGGAAGACAATAGATGTAAAAAGTCAATCGCTTAGGAGGTTGTACTAGGAGAAGGTCCATTGATTGCACTATGTACTGCAGTGTCTAAAGACCCTAATGTTTTTAAAGTGTTCACAAAGTATCTTGTTGAAATCTGAAGAAACATGCAGAACAGATTGCTAAAGATAATACTCAAGGAATATGGTAAGAGTTTTATATAGATATTAGTTTCCATTATCATTTTTAAGAGAGAAAAATTCCTCCCCAAGTTAATCTTTCAGTGTACTTATCAATATGTATTTTGATCAGATGGAAGTGGACCTTTGGAAATCTTATGGATGAATTGTCACCTCTCATTAAAGCTTGGCACTCCGTCACTAGAAGATCTCAAAAATATCTTTCAACCATGTTTTTTCAGGCCCTAAAAAACTGAAACTGGCTACAGATGAATCATTTAATGATGTATGGATCTTGTACAAGATAAAATGTACTATTATTAATTGTCTCTGCCTTTTGGAGGCTAATGTCAATCACCTACAATATCACAGCAACTAAACAAACACATTGAAGAATTCAAGACACTGTTGATACATTTATGAGAAAGATCAAAACTGACAATATGCCTTAAACAGAACTTCAAGATACTTCATTGGGTCTTCATCATCTTACTTGTGAGACTATTGAGTTTGTCTGGAGTGGAACTGACAAATTCCACTTAGAGATGTAAAACATTTGCATTGCAAAAGCATTTGGAGACATGCATTAGCTGACGTCTGTAACAAGTTAGAGCAGTTAATGATGGCAACTCAAGTAATATGTTTACCTGCTATGCTCCTCTAGAGTTTGATGGACTCTTTACTAACAGTAGCAAGAGCAATCTTAAGCTACTGAGGGAATAAGGGAGTAATGAAATTAAACATTTGCGCTATCACACAATTTATGATAAATGTCAGAGAGATGAAGTAGTAAGAAATGAGTAATATTAGACACCATTTACTATATGTAATGATATAGAGGATTAGAACGTTGCTAGATGAGAACACAAAGGAGTTAAGAAGTCAACCTGGAACTACAACAACCATTAGTAGCAAATATTGATAATGGAACAAGAGTCTATGATCAAGAGAACATGAAAGTACCACGAATATAAAGATTATTATTTGGACATGTACATGCTACTATAAATAAAGAACATATCATTGATGTTATAATGGAGAGAGTTTTCTTCCACCTAGTCTACTTTCACTTAGATAACTATGATTCTGCTGTCCAAAACTACTGTAATGAAAACCTGTGTTAGTTCAGTGTGTTCACTAATGTCCTCAAGATGATGAACAATGAGTAAATGCATCGTCAATGTCAACTTACGATATATTCATAATCCATAAATCATTTATTTTATATACCCCTTTTAGAAAAACTATGCGTTTAACCGCCACTAATGGCGTTCTCGAAAACAAAAAGGTGGATTAGCTGTAATAATGGCTACTATAAATCCGCAGTTTTTAAACTCCGACCTAAGAATATAACTTGTTACAGACGTATTTTGAGTTTGCTACATACAAGTGTTACTGATCCTTTCGTTTAGCTCAACTTTATACGCTTTCCGACCCTCATCTCCGAATCACTCCGCATAGAAAGCGAACTACTAGAGCATAATCTACTATCAGAAAATTATTATCTCAGATGAATTATTGATTTGTATAGCTAACGATTGCCTAAACTTGTAAAAAATTATTT